>NW_015175987.1:494311-536229 GCF_001447785.1 Gekko japonicus | reverse complement strand
TACTTTGTTTTCACTCCCTCCCCCCAACAATTCTGGCGGCCGCGCCCTGGTTTCAGCTCTCGCCGAACCCCCGTTGAGCTCAGCGGTGGAGCTGCGAGGCCGGCAGAAGTGCGGAGAAGCCCTGCCAAGCCCCCTGCCCCCAATGGTCCCGGCCACCACCGCCGGCCTTGTGGCTGCACTGCCGAGCCCCATCAGAGGCCCGGCGGTGGACCTGCAAGGCTGGCAGTAGTGTGAGGAAGCCCCGCAAAGGCCCCCCGGCCCCCAACGGTCCCGGCGGCCTTGCAGCTCCACTGCCGAGCCCCATCAGGGGCCCGGCGGTGGACCTGCAAGGCTGGCGGGAGTGTGAGGAAGCCCCGCCAAGGCCCTCCCTGACCCCAGGCAGGGGTGGGGAGAGGCGGGAAGGAAGCAACTTACCCTCCCTCTTCTCCTGCCTCCTCCTGGCTGAATGAGGGCCGGAAGCGGGGTGGCTGGAAGCAGGGGCAGGGCTTCGTCGTGTGCCCCGCCCCCCGCACCTCACCCGGGGGAACGGCGATCCCCGGCGATTCCCCAGAATTGACCTCTGCCTCTGGTGACTAACACCTACTGGTAAAGCAAGAAGGCAGAACTGGCTACAGCTACCTATCCATACAGGTCCAAGCCAAGTTTCAATTCCTAAGGCAGGGATCTAAGCCGCTGGGCATTCAATAATCCAAAAAGGAAAGAGAAGCAGGGGCACATTTCATGTGCCAATAGTATTTCTGCTGCTGCACAAACATAGGCAATTTGGAGTTGGCAAAAGCTCAGGATGGGAAAAATTCTAGTCTTATTTACAGGACAGGCATCTCGGTCCAGAAAATAAAAAAATCTTCTCTTTTCAAGCCTGGAAAGAGGAGAAGGAGCAAGGTGGATGTCCAGGTGTGCAACCTAATGCCTGAAGCAGAGGAGTGTGTGGTAGAGGTTCTTGGGATTATTTCCAAACGGTGTAAGGTAAAGTGTGTATATGTTTGAGGGCAGTCTTCTACTGGCTGAGCTAACTTAGAATTGAGCTAATTTATGTGAGAAAGCCTCCTCTTGTGGAATGCTAACATGATAGGTTCTTTATGTGGCTAAAGGCACACTGAATAATCACTGAGAGGTCTTGATTAATGATCAAATGGCCATAGACTGGGCCTAGGAGGCATTTCCTGAACTACAATTAGTATGACTAAGTAATGTATGGCCCTCTACATATGACCCCTGAATATGCATTCATCAACACATGGGAAAGGGGAGCAGCTATAAGTATACTGGCCCCAGCTCTTGTCGCTATGTGATCACCAGCTTGTGAGCATGGTCATGAAGAAGTATATGTGCCCAACCTGTGACGAGAAACATCTGAAGAGTCTCTAATAACAGGGAGGGAGCACAGGTGATTTGTGTCTTCTATATGTATGTGCCATACTAATGAGCCAACAACAATGCAGGGCCGGCACGCTTGCACCTGTTCCCTCTCTGTGTGCATTAATGAATGAACAGAGGGGTCATATGTAGAGCACTTTTGTCTTGGAAATAGTCAGAAACTGTTTATTAGTAATGGGACATACAGTGGGCAACTGCTCACAACTTCAAGACTTTTTTAAAAATTAATTTTATTTATCCTTTGCACAATTTGTTATTTACAAAATTACATTCTTCCCGTATCATGAGTCATATTCACAGTTATATACTGACGTTATGTATATAACTTCAAGACTTTTTTGTGGAGGAAGAAATATGCACAAAAATTGAGGCTTTTGACAATAGAACAGCTTTCAGACATGTGAGTCCTGACCCTATAGTGCAAACACAGATTTGCCACCTCATCTGCTATCTGAGAGCTAAGCCACAAAAACACAACTAGAGCAGTAGCTTTCTGTACACTCAGACATGATTCAGACGGCAACATGCCACAGAGCTAGACTAAGGCCTGGGTACAGTGATCTGTCAACCAACAGTCACAGACCTTCCCTGTTTTCACTTCCAACCAATGATCCCTTCCAACCCCAAGAAATTAATATCCAGGGTCATGGTAACTATCAGCGTAGCCTGCTGCTGAAATAGGGAAGTGTTTTAATCTGTTCCCCTTCTCAGTGAAGCCCACTAATCTATATGGCTGTTACCCCAGACAGGTTCCTCAACCCTAGGAATCAGCTTCTCTGGGGTCAGAAGGGATTGTTGGAGTGAAAGGAAAGTGGGAAAGGTTTGTGATCCTTGCACAAGGCTACCTCGTCCAACCCCTTGCCAAGAAATACCACCAGTCTGCATCAAATGAAAAGAATTCTTACAATTATGCATGTTGGTAATGTAGGAGGAAATTGGGCCACCAAAGAAGGACAAATATCAATATCAAAAAAGGACAAATATAAATTTGTATCTGAAGAAGTGAGCAGTGACTCACAAAAGTTCATGCCTGCCACAAATTTTGTTAGTCTTTAAGGTGCTACTGGACTCTTACTCTTTTCTACTGCTACAGACTAACATGGCTACCTATCTTGATCAATTTATTTGAATGTGTGACTCAAAGTACAAAAACTCCTGAAGCAAAGGCAAAGAAACTCACATTGATTTTCCTGAAGAAGAGATTCACATTTCTTAATTAGAAGTCATAATTATCAACAAAAATAAGTGTCATTTCTTAACTTCATATTTTATGGCTTCAACAGCCTGGTTGTGGTCTCTTTCAATGTGGACTTTCAAATACAGGACTCACAAATATAGGAGGCAACTTTCCTATAATGGCTCACATTAATTACCATTTTGTTAAACTGTGTTTCCTACCTTCTATATAAGAGATACATTCTCCTATTACCATTATCCCATTATGCTGTACCTTTAAATTGTACAGTAAGGCGCAATGCTTTAAATCTTTTGCTGCTATCTCTAGCTGATTTCCAGTACAGCACCACATGCTTAACTAATAGTGGGGTGGATCCAACCAGATTTTCTACTCAGTCTCTTTCAACTTCCCTCCTTACTACAGCCCCAATCTCACATAGCTTTTGTCCATGCTTGTACTGTCATCCCCAGCATAAACATTGTGGGAGGCAAAAAGAGACCCTAGCTGGAGTCACTGCTTTTTATTGTACCCTATATGCTAATGATTCAATACCTTACTGTTATGAAGTGGTAATACGTAAAACATTTTATATATCCACACATCAAACAAAACAAGTATCCCCAAATTATTTGAGGGAGGATATGAATACAAATCAAATACAAAGGTAAACTACTACTACTATCAGTTTAAGGGATACTTAAGCAATTTAAGCCACCTTGGGGATTCTATTTGGGTGGAAAGGAAGCATAAAAATATTTTAAATAAAATAATATCCAGCACTGGCAAAGGAATAACTCTGTGGAATAACTGGACACCCCCTCCTCACATTTCAAAATGTAACATGGGGAGTTCAGGGTGCAGCTTTATGCTGAATCCATACTTTGCTGGTTCCAATATGCTGTACTGCATAATTGCTCTTTGAACCAACAGAGTTTACATTTGGATTGTTGCAGGGGTCTACTTTATTCTACTTAACATATAAATGAGCTTACCAAGAGATTTTCCAGAAGACTGACATTATTGATCATCTGTCCTTTACAAAATTGAAATTGTGATGGTGGCTCCACTAAAGTAAAGCCCATAGCATTAACCTTGGTATTCACATGACTTTGTAGTGAGAGTCTAAAAAGGACTGGAGGTTCTAGTTGAACCAGTCCTGAACTACAGTGTCATTATGAAGCCGGCAAAACAAATGCTGCCATTCAACCAAGCAGCAGTTTGTTATGTATCACCTTCTGCAAAGAGTGGTGGTGAAGGCGAGATGCAAGGCTGACAATGGTGTTGATTCTATTTGGGGGGAAGTATGTAATTCCAGAGGTATAATCAAAGAGCGCCTCTAAGAATTCTGCAATCTTTGAGGGGTAAACTTCTCTCTATTCATTCAAAAGGTCAGTGATGACAGGATGTTAGCCAAATTGCTTTATTTACAGCAATTGGCAATTTATAAATGGGTCCTTGCCAACTATACCAAGGTCCTGTTCCCACCAAGGGTTACCAGAGAAGGATAATGAGGCTGTTGTTAAAATAAATGTCTTTTACTTGAAAATATATATTATACAAACAATACTGATGCACTCACACAGTCAATCAAGTTCCTTAGAAATACAGTATTAAAATAAGCACAGTTGCATTAGCAGGTGGGGGTGATGATGGGCTATACTTATCTGTCTTCGTAGCGTTGGTTGTTCCAATGAAGAATGGATGGGAAGAAATGTAAACTAAAGGGAGTTAACACATGACCAGAACCAGCCGGAACGTGTGGGTCTCTTGACTGCAGATCAAGAGATCAAAATAGAGGCAAGGCTTTGGGGATAGCAAGTGGGACTCAAGAGGAGTAAAAAGCAGACAGGGGTTGTTGCGGGGGATGCTAGCTGATCAAGTAGAGAGAGCGAGAGAGACCATGTGACTGGTTCTCTTTTTTTACCGGGGGATCCAGGAGGTGGGTGGTGGCCGTGCCAACCTCCTGGCCCACCTACCTGTTAGTCCGTCCCAAAAACAATCCTATTGGTTGCATGGAGGGAGGGATGGTTACCTAACAGGAGTGGCCAATATTGTAATCTAAAACCTTACTCAAAGGAGGGCATCTGGGCAGGTGTGAAAACCTTGGCGTCAGGATGCTCCATTGTAGTGTTGATGAAGCTGGCCATTCCATTGTAAACCAAATGTCCATTTGGCAGGAAATACCAATGCAGGAACAAAGCAGTGATGGGTAGTACGTGAGTACAACTATTTCTGCAATGGGGGCTGTCTCTTCTTAAGTTGTTGTTTGTTACTGCTCACAATAATGGAGGTGTGTGCTTCTTCACCAGGCTGGTAACTGTGTAGCTGAAATCTTATTCACATGTAAGGCTTGTGCAGGTACCTTCTATGTGTTACATCACAACAGGTGACTTAAAATGTACAGTTCTCTAACAAGGATACACATAGGAGTTCTCACCTGCTAAAGGAGGGAAAGATTAAAAGGTCCAGTCAGAAGCCAGCTGTCTATAAAATAGTAATCCCTTGATAATGAAGATGTGCTACAACCACTGCCATGCACTTGGTGAAAACCCTCTGAGAAGTGGAGAGATCAAAGGGCAACACCTGGTAAAGAGCATCTCTCGGAGCAAACTGGAGAAACGTATGGTGTTAAGGCCAGATACAAACATAGAAGTAGAAGGTGAACCATGCTCCCCATTCTGAAAGAAAGGTCAGATGCTAGATTACAATCTAGAACTTCTTGAATTCAGTGTACTCACTGACATCTCTGCAGCTGAGGACATGAAAAACATCTCTATCTTCTTTTGAAAGAGTAAGGTATCTGGAGTAGAACCCTAGACCCCTTTGAGGGCTTCTACTGCATCTTTCAGCTGGTGGGAATATATTTCTTGCAAGAGGGTCACATCAGGTGGAATAGATTTAAATACTCTGAAGGGTAAAAGCAAAGAAAACGCCACTGCATAGCCAAGTTTGAAAATGATAAGCATTCATGTTGTGACACTGTTACCTCTGAGGCTGGGAAACATTTCTGGAGACAAGGAAAGCCTGGCAAAGAGAAGTTACAAGAAAAGGTGAAATAGATGCTTGGAACTAGAAAAAAAATTGGTCCAAGACAAAGTTTAAGTCTTTGAAGATGAATATGAGGACTTGAGAGGAAGAGATAAGCTTCCGGAAAAGAGAACCAGTCAGCAGAGAAGCAAGGTGGTTTAGATTATTTCAGCATTTGAGGGCACACATGATGTTTTATTGCCTGTAATTTTGGGTAGCAATAACCACCAAGTGGTCTCTGGAACACAATTTCTGTACTCTCTCTGGAATATCTTCTGTCTTCCTACTGTAAGCCATCTTCCTCAAAAGGTAGGTCCTCTATTCTGATACAAGCCTCAGGAGTCACAGCAGAGAGCGATGGCAGTACACATTTGCTTAGAACAATATTATGCCACATGCTGAGGATGTTAACATCTGCTGCTTGCAAGAAGCGTTTTGTCTTGAAAGGTGTCCAAAAATATAATAGCTTCTGAAAGGCAATCTAATACATGTAATACCTTCTCCCAAAGGAAGTGTTAATAGTTGGTCACGTCAAACAACAAGGTAGCAGCCAATACCTTTTAACTTCCTTCCCTCCTTGTCTGCTAATGCCATGGGGCATTTGACTCATTTTTCCTTGTAAAGCATCCACCATGATGGAATTTGGTAGGAGGTGGAAAATGAAAGTCAATTCCCTCTTGTTGTACCTGATACAAGCTTTCCACCATCTTGCAGGTACACGTAGTAGAAGTAAGTTTGGTCCAAGAGTCCTTTGCAATCTACAAAATAGCTATCTACAAGGCAGCTGGGAGGACAGGAAGAGTATTGGGCATGAGGGATTAATACTCCACCAATCTAGAGCAAGTATTTAGTAGCCGTGGAGCCTCTCTTGTGTTATCTGCAGAACCGAAGTGACTGCTATCTTAACAACTTGTTTAGAATATATTCTGACATCCTTTGTTGCAGACAAGGTTTGAAGATCTGAGAGTGTATCCCATTGCTGACTAATTTGATACCTTGTTTGATTCCAAACCAGGCACTGTACTACTTGCCTGAGGAATAGGGAGAGAGACACAGTCAGCTGTTTTGGTGCTGGAGGTCAAATCACTAGGAGAAGCAACAGAAGTAATGTACAAAGTCCATCAGTGTGAGGTACACAGGCCAGCAACAGAAGCTGTGCCATCAGAGAGCCATCGGAGCAGCTGTAGGGGAATTTCACAATCACAGTGAAATTTTAGCTGTTATCAGAGCCAAAGAAAGGTAGAACAGCACTCAAGAAGAATATGGAATGGGAATCTACCTTCATGAGACAGGTAGAGGATTGCAATTGCAGGTATGGAGATATATCCTTTCTTCTACCCAGTAGCACAGTCAACACCTAAGTGAGACTGGGCAGTAATTGTGCTATTTACACTCTTTACCTCAGTACTGAGATGCCAATCATTGCAATTGTGACAGGATTCCGGCAAGGAACCCCTGGAATAGTCTTGGTACTGAGTGTAGGGAGGTGAATGATATCTCAGTGATGATGGCATCAGTGCCAATGGTCAGGGAAGATGGGGCCTTAAGTTGTCTCTCAGAGGGTTGCCAGTGACTGGGAAATTATTTGTGTATAGAAGGTGTCTGAGGGACACACAATATCTGAGGAAATGCTTCAAGATAACTTCTGGTGAAATTCTGAGCCCGTTCGCAGGGAGGGCGGGATATAAGTGTAATAATAAAAAAAGTGCTGAAGTCTGCTCCAACTATACAGGGAAGTGCAAGATGGTTGGCAGCAGAGCCAGAGGAAAGAGAGCCAGCATGATGTTGTAGCTAGTACCAGTGGCCTCTAATCTGGAGAGCCAGGTTTGATTCCCCACTCCTCCACATGAAGTTAGCTGAGTGACCTTGGGCCAGTCACAGCTCTCTCAGAGCTCTCAGCCCCACCTACCTCACAGGGTGTCTGTTGTGGGGAGAGGAAGGGAAGGAGATTGTAAGCCGCTCTGAGACTCCGTAGGGTAGAAAAAAGGAGGATATAAAAACCAACTCTTCTTCTTCTGCCTGTCTTGTGGGGGGGGGGGGCAATTTGGATGTCTGTACCTTTTTATTATTTACCAGCATCAAAAAATGAGGCCTCCTCTTCCAGGCTTTTAGTGACTGAGAAGCTGTGCCATTATAAATGGGAGGAAGACATAGGGGGTGCAGTCTCGACAAATCAGGGCCAAAGTCTGTATCAAGGAAGCAGACATGGGAATATGTCAATGTTAACTCCCCAGTGGCAGTCAGACCCTGCTCCCAAAGAAGACCCCAAAGCAATTTCACCTACTACGTTTTTGACAGTGGAGTCAAGAGTCTACCATACACTGCTCGAAAAAGCTAGCAAATGCAACCACTGGTAGAGGGGAGCTTTACACTGACAACACCACCTGCTGTTTTCTTCTCCGTAAGTGCCAAAGCATCAGCAACAGAGGAAAGTAGAGTACATACAGAAAATCTAAGTACACAGAAATTCTAAAAAGCCTGTTTTGTTTTGGTCTTTTTGAGAAACAAAGAGAACATAAAAACTTCCTAGACCGTGCTGTGCTGTGACACACAAAAAGGAACTGAGTGGGAAGGGGCATGTGGCCCCTCCCATTCCTAAGGACTGGAAAGTAGCTAATGTCACTCCCATCTTTAAAAAGGGTTCCAGAGGTTAGGGTTAGGGAAATTATAGGTCAGTCAGTCTGATGTCGATACCAGGTAAGTTGGTGGAAACTGTTATTAAGGAAAGAATTAGTAGGCACATTGATGAACAAAACCTATTGAGGAAGACTCAGAATGGGTTCTGTAAGGGAAGATCTTGTCTTACTAACATGTTAGTGTTCTTTAAGAGCGTGAACAAACATGTGGACAAGGGGGACCCAATATATGCTATTTACCTTGACTTCCAGAAAGGTTTTGATAGTCACTCATCAAAGGCTCCTAAGTAAGTTCAATAGTCACGGGGATAAAAGGACAAGTTCTCTTGTGGATCAAAAACTGGCTAATTAATAGGAAACAGAGGCTGCGGTCACACGGAACAGTAGCCACACAAGTGAGACGGAAGACAGGCGGAGTTTCCGGGCGCGATCTCACCAGCACATTTGGGAAGCGTAGCACTCCCGTGGCTCAACCGAGGCTTCCCGCTGAAACTGCGTGGCAAAAAACTAGTACCTCGGAGGTACTAGTTTCCGGAAACCGCGGGGCAAGGGCGGGCGTCTGATCGCGTTTCCGGTGGCATCCGGCACCCGCCCATGTCCCCTTGCAAATAAAGTTTTTCCTCCAAGTCTCTGTGGATGCGCACACGCACCCAACGGAGCATGCACATTTGTCGTGTACAGAAAAAAAGACAACCAGTTTGCCGCGCCGCGCGCTTCTTCGTTGCGCGCCGGCTTGTCCTGTGATTAGCGCCTCTCCCTTCCCACGGAACCTCCACGGTACCTCCACAGGAGGTCTGATCGGGTAACCGCGCGGTAGTTTGCCCCGGGGCAAACAGCCACACTTCCCCCCCGCAGTTTCCTGCCCGTGTGACCGGGGCCAGAGAGTGAGTATAAATGGGAAATTTTCTTAGTGGAGGGTGGTAAGCAGTGGGGTACCGGAGGGATCAGTATTGGGTCCAATGCTTTCTAACTTGTTCATTAATGATTTGGAGTTGGGAGTAAGGCTAAATTTGTGGATGATACGAAGTTGTTCAGGGTGGTGAAAACCAGGGAGGATTGTGAGGCACTCCAAAGGGATCTGTCGAGGATGGGTGAGTGGGCGTCAACGTGGCAAATGGGGTTCAATGTGGCCAAGTCCAAGGTGATGCACATTGGAGCAAAAAATCCTAACTATACTCATTGATGGGGTCCGAACTGGCAGAGACTGACTGACATCGGTTCCAGATGGCTCTGTGGGATCCGAGGCCCCCTGGTGGCTCGTTGGATGAGCTAGTGGAGGACTGGCATGTCCGACTCTCCACGGCCATCAACGAGATCGCTCCCAGGCGTCCTCTCTGCACTCGTGTTAGGCGTGCACCCTGGTATACCCAGGAGTTGCGGCAGCTGAAACAAGAACTGAGACGACTAGAGAGACGGTGGCGTTGAGCTCGCAACGAGGTGACAAGAGCATCTTATAGGACGTTTATGAGATCCTATGAGATGGCAGTTAAGGCTGCTAAGAAGGATTTCGATGCAGTCGAGATTGCATCTGCGAGCTCGCGCCCGGCCCAATTATTTAGTATAATTTGGAATTTGACAGACCTGCCCCAGGGCAGGCGAAACACTAGGGAATTGGATATTGGCTGTGAGGCTTTTGCGAGCTTTTTTGCAGATAAAGTCTTGGCACTTCGCCGCGACCTCCCCGCCACAATTGAGACAGTGAGCGAACTCGAGGCCTCTTGAGCATCTTCGGAACCGGGTTTAGAGTGTTTCAATCTGCTCAGTCTGGATGAAGTTGACAGATTGCTCGTATCTGTACGCCCAACCACATCTGACCTTGATCCGTGCCCCTCCTGCCTCATTAAAGCGGGCCACGAGGGGCTACGAGGCGCACTGCGGGAGATTATCAACAAGTCTCTCTCTGCGGGACAGTTCCCGAGTGCGCTCAAGGAGGCGATGGTCCACCCTCTCTTAAAAAAACTATCTTTGGACCCGGCCGAATTGGCTAACTATCGGCCGGTGTCCAATTATTTTTTTTGGCAAATCTTTTTATTGTTTTTATAACGAGAAAACATTTCATACGACACATACTTACAAGTTCTAAGTTCCTACATATCACAATAAATATACTAGCAGTTTAACATCTAGCCAAGCACCATACAGCCCTATTACTATCCCCCAAGGTTCCCTGCTACCTTCTATAAATATAACCAATTATACCAACCTGTTTAGCCGGTGTCCAATTTGCCCCCTTTTGGGCAAACTTATTGAAAGGGCAGTGGCGTTACAGTTACAGAGCTTTCTGGAGGATGCTTCAGTCTTAGATCCCTTCTAGTCCGGCTTTCGCCCTGGTCATGGGACTGAGACGGCCTTGGTCACCCTGACTGACAATCTCTGAAGGCATCCGGATCGAGGGGGTGTGGCAGCACTGCTGTTGTGAGATCTGTCGGCCGCGTTCGATAGGGTCGACCATCAGCTGTTGACCCACCACCTCGCCGAAATGGGGATTCAGGGGCTTGCCCTTCAATGGTTTGCCTCTTTCCTACAAGGTCGGGGACAAAGGGTGGCAGTCGGGGACCAGCGATCCCATAGGTATCCCCTTGATTGTGGGGTGCCTCAGTGAGTGGTGGTGTCCCCGATGCTATTTAACATCTATATGCGCCCCCTTGCCCAGATTGCCCAGAGTTATTGCCTTGGGTGCCATTAATATGCAGATGACACCCAGCTCTATCTGATGCTGGGTGGCCGGTCGGACTCGAGTCCTGATGACCTTCATCGGGCTTTAGAGGCTGTGGCTGGTTGGCTCCGGCTGAGCCGAATGAAACTAAAGCTGGCGAAGACGGAGGTCCTGGGCCTGAGTCAGGCCGGCGTAGGGTTAGGGCCAGTGTTCCCTCTAAGCTGAGTTAGTCTGAGGTAGCTCACAGTTTTTAAGCCTCCGGCTCACACATTTTTGCCTTAGCTCAGGAAGGATGGCTCCAGAGCAAACTAATTTATGCAGCAGCCAAATTGCTTGCTCACAACTTTAATGCCAGGAGCTCACAAAGTAGGATTTTTGCTCACAAGTCTCCACAGCTTAGAGGGAACATTGGTTAGGGCTCCCTCTCCCGACCTTCGACGGGGCGCCTTTGGTGCCAGCGTCTAGGGTTAGGAGTTTGGGGGTGCTCCTGGACTCCTCATTAACAATGGAGGCCCAGGTGGCAGCCACTGTCAAGTCAGCCTTTTACCATCTTTGGTTGGCACGGCAGTTGGTCCCCTACCTTGTCCGCGATGACCTGGGCACAGTGATCCATGCGATGGTCACCTCGAGGCTAGACTACTGCAATGCTCTCTACATGGGGCTGCCTTTGTCGCAAATCCGGAAGCTGCAGCTGGTGCAGAATGCTGCAGCCAGGCTGTTGATGGGTCCCTCTGGGAGGGACCACATTCAGCCTGTGCTGAAAGCGCTGCACTGGCTGCCAATAGCGTACCGGATCTGCTTCAAAGTGCTGGTTCTTACCTATAAAGCCCTATGTGGCCAGGGTCCAACCTACCTGAGGGACCGCCTTTCCCCACATGTTCCCCAAGAGCACTACGGTCGGGGGCCCAAAATCTGTTGGTCATCCCAGGCCCCAAGGACACCAAATTGGCTGTGACTAGGGCCAGGGCTTTTTCGGTGGCGGGTCCTACCTGGTGGAATGAGCTCCCTGGGGAGATCCGGGCCCTGCGGGACCTTATGCAGTTCCGCAGGGGCTGCAAGACGGAGCTCAAAGGGCCTTTGAGTAGGAGCCGCTGCCCCACTATTCCACCATCATCATGGTTCCTTAAAGGATGTACAAGCGAGGCCCTGAGGAAGAACCTGGACAACGTAAAGAAGATCCAATAAGCCATCGCCATTGGGCATAAATATCATGGGAGTACCACCTGGAACTGTGTTGATTCTATCCTGGACGTATGAGATTAGTAATTGACTGAGCACCATGTTGGATGTTTTTATTATGTTTTATATGTTTTTAATTATGGCACAGCTAATTACCCTGCCCTTGTTAGCCACCCTGAGCCCACTGGGGAGGGTGGGATATAAATGTGAAAAATAAATAAATAAATAAGAGAGAGAACTTGGAGTCATAATAGATAACTCAATGAAAATGTCTAGAGTGTGTGTGACTGCAAAAAAAAAGGCCAATGCTATGCTGGGGATTATTAGGAAGGGTAGTGAAAACCGATCAGCCAATATCATAATGCCCCTGTATAAATCAATGGTGTGACCTCATTTGGAATACTGTGTAAGTTCTGGTCACCACACCTTAAAAAGGATATTATAGCTTTGGGAAAAGTGCAGAAAAGGGCAACTCGAATGATAAAAGTGTTGGAACACTTTCCCTATGAAGAAAGGTTAAAGCGCTTGGGGCTCTTTAGCTTGGAGAAATGACAGCTGAGGGGAGACAGGATCGAGGTTTAAAAGATTATGCATGGGATACAACAGGTAGAGAAAGAGGTACTTTTATCCCTTTCTCACAATACGAACTCATGGGCACTCCATGATATTGCTGAGTGATTGGGTTAGAACAGATAAAAGGAAATACTTCAAAGAGTGATTAACAAATGGAATTCACTGCTACAGTAGATGGTGGCAGCTACAAGCATGGACGGCTTCAAGAGGGAATTAGATAAGCATATGGAGCAGAGGTCCATTGGTGGCTATTAGCCACAAGATATAGATAGGGACTCCGGGGCAAGTAATGCTCTGTATTCTTGGTGCTTGGGGGGGGGTCAATAGTGGGAGGGCTCCTAGTGTCTTGGCTCCACTGCTGGACCTCCTGATGGCAACTGGTATTTTTGGCCACTGTGTGACAGTGTTGGACTGGATGGGCCATTGGCCTGATCCAACATTAGCTTCTCTTATGTTCTTAGGTTATTGTGAGTATAAAATAAAGGAGAAAAGGGTGCTGTAAACTGGTTTGGGTCCCCATTAATGAGAAAAATGGGTAATAAATACTGAAATAAATAAAAACAAAGATGTTCATATAAAAGATGGCTTTCCCATTGACGTTTAACTGATTATTTAGGGATTTAAATAGCACTGTGAATCAAGTCAAGAAGCCAGTCGAGAAGAGCCACAATAAGAGTAAAATCCCCTACCACTAATCCCAGCAAGCATGCCTGTGGCAGAATCCCACAGTAGTTGAAGCGTCCGTCCAAAGAGCTTTCATGGGCAACAACACATAACAGTGCATTGGAGTTAAGTCAGCCAATAAATTACAAAATGATCTACACTGGCTTTCAATTAGCTTTTGGGAATGAAGCCCTAAATAGCTTGGGTCCAGCATACTTTGAGGACTTCCTTTCCCCACAAACGCCCTCTTGCTGATTAGTATGATCAGAGAAAGCCCTGTTCTGTGTTCCAGCTAATTTATCCACTGCCTTAATGTGACATCATTATGTATAAAAGCTGAACATTTAAAATGCTGACTCGGCAACTGCCAAGGTACAAGCTTCTCTTTGCAAGTTTCATGTGACAAGTCAAATAATCGACATTTACCTAAGCCTTGATCTTTTAATTGACTGGAACTTTAGCTGACATATGGTTTGTGTTTACTATTATTTTATGGTATTGTTTGAAGACTGTCTTAAAAGGATAGGATCTAAATTGCACTAAAAGGTTTGTTTTAATTTCTATTGCCTGCATACTCCCCAAATTACATGCAACCCTTCAACAATGACGGGATCTGACATTGTCTGGAAGGGCTGGTTGCAAATCAAAATGGACAATCACACTACCAGATAAAAATGAATCTAAAGCACTAGCCATGTCATTCTGTTACAGCAAAATAAAAACAAGAGTCCTGTAGCACCCTGAAGACTACTGACATTTATTTCACTATCAGCTTCTGAACCATTCCAGCATACAAACTACATGAGAAAGTATCCATAGCACTTAAGATACCAATGTGTTCCATTTAAAAATTTGCTTTTCTTCAATTGCCAGACTTAGATATTCAAAGTCCCAAGAAAAACTTTAAATAGAGTAAAAGCAAAAGTACCCATAGTATTTAAAAGTACATTTAACATTCTTATCAACTTAATACTTGAAAATCACACCGTAACAACTGAATCTTTCACTCAAATTAGAACTGCCCTGTTGCAAGCTTCTCTTGACTCGTTCATTGTGATAAGTGAACTAATTTAGATTTACTCAAATAAAAACTAAAATTAAAAAAATACATCTGATGCTTAATTATCACTGCTGGTTAATACAGATGACTGATTAACAGTGTGGCAGTGTCACACTTTGATAAATTGTCATAATACATCACAAAAAAGGGAATTCAATGAGTTATGAAAATCTTGTGTCCATAAAAGTTCACAGTGTTATGGTATTGTACTGGCAGAAATATAGTTGTACCATCTTTGAAACTGACACACATCCAACCAGTCAGCTGGTTGTGTTGAGTAGTCCTTATAGATGTATATCTGAATTCTATTGACACTCCAGCACCAGTTTCATAATTGATAAAAAAGAACCCTGTTAAAAGTAATGGAAATGGAATGGATCCTCTTGTGGATCAAAAACTGGCTAATTAATAGGAAAAAACAGGTTGCTTACCTGTAACTGATGATCTTCGAGTGGTCATCTGTGCAGTACCAAAAATGGGTTGGGCGCCTGCACACAACCTCGATTGGGGAACATTCCAGAGTTCGCCTCAGGAGTCTTTTTTGGCGGGCTCTCTTCCCGCCCTGGGGAGCAGACATGCACTGCGCATGCCTGGAGCGGGGAAGAGAGCCACCTCCCACGCAGTTCCTTTGACCGCTACTGGTAAGTCCCATCGACAAAGGTAAGTGATCAGGAGATGCCAGCAGTGGGGAAGAGTGGGTGGGATTGTGGTACTGCACAGATGACCACTCGAAGATCATCAGTTACAGGTAAGCAACCTATTTATATTCGTCGTGGTCTCTGTGCAGTCCCACACATGGGTGATTAACGAGCTGAACCAGATGGAGGAGGGAGCGGGCAGCTGAAAGAAAACAATAAATAGGTTAGGACATAGCATTATCGTGTCAATGTACAGGTCCTACCTGAAGAAGCAGAAGAATCAGGTGAAGAGAGACTTCAGCACTGCTTGGCCAAAAGCAGCATCCTGTCGAGCTCGAACATCCAGTGCATAGTGGGACACGAAGGTCGAGGTGGAGGACCACGTGGCAGCCACAGACGTCTTCTAACGGGACACCAGCCAGGAAAGCAGTCAAAGTGGAGACTGCCCTTGTGGAATGAGCGGTGACAGAGGTAGGTATGGGGTGATGCGCTAACTCATAGCAAAAGGCTATGGTCAAGGTCACCCACTTGGACAAGCACTGAGAAGAGATGCCCTCACCCCTCCATGGGGAGACATATGCAATGAAAAACTTTCGAGACTTTCTAAAGGGTTGCGTGTGGTGGAGATAAAAGGAGAGAGCTCTCCGGACATCGAGGAAATGTAAGGCTCTTCGTGGAGCATCAGCTGGGTTTGGAAAGAAAGTGGGTAGGACAGAAGACTGGGACAGGTGAAAGGCAGAAACCACTTTAGGGAGAAAGGAGGGGTCTGGTCTGAGAACTACCTTCTCCTTGTGGAAAATTGAGTATGGAGGATCTGCATGGAATGCAACAAGTTCTCCGACCCAGCAAGCTGTCTTGACAGCAATCAAGAATGCCGTTTTCCAGGATAGAAGTCAAAGGTCTATCGAAGCCATGGGTTCAAATGGCTTAGACATCAGGTGGGTGAGGACTAAAGACCAACTCCAGGATGGCACCAGCGGCTTCCAAGGCGGACAGAGGTGGAGGCGGTCGGAGAACACCGTAGATCCCTGAATCGAAGGGTGATATGCCAAGATAGCCTCAAGGTGCACTTTCAGTGAAGAGTAAGCAAGACCAGATTCCTTCAAAGATACGATGGAAGAGAAAATATCTGGCAGGGAGGCTCGGGTCGAATCGAAGGAGTGGTGTAAGGTATAGATTTGAAAATGCTTCCACTTCAATTGATAAGTGTTGCGGGTGGATGGTTTTCGGGCATTAAGCAACACTTCCTGAACCGCCGGTGGGAAGTTCACTGGGAGATCTTCCAAGCTGTGAGTTTGAAAACCCCCGGATTGGGGTGGAGGATCTGGCCCCAATCTCGAGAGAGGAGATCCGACACACAAGGGAGCTGAAGAAACCGTCTCCTGGACAACCGCAGGAGGTGAGGGAACCATAGCTGGCATAGCCACCAAGGAGTGATGAGGATGCATGTGGCGGCATCCGCTATAATTTTCTGGAGCACCCTGGAGTTGAGAGGGAACAGAGGGAAAAAATAGAATAGAGTCTCGGTCTATCTGTGGAGGAGGGCATCTCCCAGGGATCGGGCAGACGGGGAACCTCGAGTGAAAAAGAGACGGCATCAAGTGTTCTCAGAAGTTGCAAAGCTGTCTATGGTCGGGCGTCCAAACTCGAGGAAAACAGGGCAAAGATATCGAGGGTGCAGAGACCGTTCGTTGTCGTGAGGAGCCGAGTGACTGAGACGATCGGCATTGATGTTCCGAATACCGGGAATGTGTACAGCCGATATGGAGATCGAATGTTGAAGACACCAGTTCCAGAGGCGTAGAGTCACGTGACAAAGGCGGTGCCTCCCTGCTTGTTTATGTAAAAGACAGTAGCAATGTTGTCTGAGGCGACCTGAACTACCTTGTCAGTCAGAAGAGGAAGGAACTAAATCAGGGCTAGATGAACAGCCTGGAGCTCCAAGGCGTTGATATGGAGAGTCCTCTCTCGAGGAGTCCAAGTTCCTCTGGCAGACAGAGTGCCACATTGGGCTCCCCAACCCCAAAGGGAGGCGTCTGTTGATAGGCAGATCTCCAGAGGTCGATGTCAAAACGGCATGCTGGAGAGGAGATCCTGAGGGAGAGACTACCAGGTCAGGCTGCTGAGCACTTGAGGCGGAATTGAAAGCATTGTGCTCCAGTGATCCCTCTGGGGGTCGAAGTTGTGGATGAACCAGAGCTGGAGCGGACGCATTCATAATCTGGAATGAGGGACCACAAACACTGTGGAGGCAAAGTAACCGAGGAGTCTCATGATCTAGCGAGCCAACTGTTGGGGGCAGCGCTGAAAGGTTGAGACTAGGGACACAATGTCCTTGGCCATGGATTCCAGGAGGAAGGCCATCTTGGTCGTGGTATTGAGGCACGCTCTGAGAACAGGTTTGAACAGGTTGAAGGGTGGACTTCGTTGGATTGATGCAGAGTCCCAAGGAGCGTAGGAGAGCCAATGTGGAATGAACATCCTCAAGTAGTTGAGATCGTGTTGAGGCCACAAGAAGCCAGTCGTCGATGTACAGATAAAGGGTGATCCCTCTGTGGTGCAATGCTGCCACAACTACAGCCATCATCTTCGTGAAGACCCTGGGGGCTGTACAGAGGCCAAAAGGAAGGACCCTGTATTGGCAGTGAGTGGCCCTGATGGCAAAGTGGAGAAACTTGCAATGTTGAGGTCAGATGATGACATGGAAATAGGCGTCTTGGAGATGTATTGAGGCTAGCCATTCGGATTTGGGGAGGAGAGGAAGGATAGATTGCAAGGTGACTATTCGAAACTTCTTGCAGAGGACAAAGAGGTTGAGATCCTGAAGGTCCATGATAGCCCGCAACCCGAAGTCCCTTTTGGGAACCATGAAATACTTGGAGTAGAAACCGAGAGTTCATTGCAGCTCTGGAACGACCTCGACGGTCCCCTTGTCGAGAAGCGTAAGCACCTCTAGATAAAGTGATGGATCTGGGGGCGTGATGACAAAGTGAGGGAGGGTTGGGGGCGGAACGAACTCTACGGCGTATCCGACCCTTACGATGGTAAGGACCCAGGTGTCGGTAGTAATGTTTTCCCAAGTTGGAAAGAAGGGGAAGAACCAGGTCCCAACAGGAGGGGTGAAAGAAAGAGGCAGTGGAAGGCAATCCAAGTGGTCAAACGGACTGCTTGGGTTGTTGCGGCTTTTTAGGTGCTTGCTGTCTTGGCTTTTGAGGAGGTGGACAAGAATCATAGGGTTGTCGCTACCATTGAGAAGTGGCAGCAGGGGAAGGCTGACGTTTATTGTAATAAGGCTTCCATTGTCAGTAGCAAGGACACGGCGTGGAGGTAGAGACTCCCAGATTTCTAGCTTTCTTTCTACTATCATCAACAGCCTTCAGCATTTCATCTGTAGTGGAATGAAAAAGACCCTCGCCATCAAAAGGCAAATCTTCTATTTTAAACTTAACATTCTTCTGAAGAGACATATTTCGAAGCCAAGGAAGCCAACAAAGAGCAATGGAAGATGCAAGGACTTTGGAAGAACAAGTGACAGCATGACATATCGAGTTGATTTGTTGTTTAGAAATCGTGCAAATCTCTGAAAGAGCGGCAGATGGTGTAAGTCTACACCTGTCTGGAATGGAATCAAGAGCTGGTCGAACAGCTTGAGCCACATTAAAAGCGTAAGCAGAAAGGTATGATACGTAGGTATCAATCCTAATGTTCATGGCAGCTACAGAGTAGGTTTTCTTTGCAATGGAATCAATTTTACGGCCCTCACGGTCAGGAGGAACAGACTGTCGAGGCGGTTTGCATTTTGAGGAGGAGTGAATAA
Organism: Gekko japonicus; assembly: GCF_001447785.1. Taxonomy (NCBI): domain Eukaryota; kingdom Metazoa; phylum Chordata; class Lepidosauria; order Squamata; family Gekkonidae; genus Gekko; species Gekko japonicus. The sequence continues at coordinate 517,426 of NW_015175987.1, read as the reverse complement.
TCATTTAATTTGGCAAAGGATGGTTGAATAGGAATTTTCCTGAAGACTCTTGGATCTTATAAATGGCGTCTTATCTCCTTGATACCGGAGGCACGGAAGCAGGGCAATCGCAGGACTCCTCGAGCACCGGAAGCAAAGGTAGGATTGTGGAAGGTGGCAAATTTGCCTGGACTAGTTTATGGACAACATCGGTCACCACCAGGGTATCGGTAGAACCCTGCACTTGAAGAGCCGTGGTCATTTGAGTGAGAAGCTCCAGATAGGCTTTGGGTCCCTCAGTAGATGAAATGGAGCGAGAACGGCGACCATCGTCCTCAGCCAGAATGACATCAGGGTCAAGATCACCCGAAATGGAATGGTCAGACACTGAGTCCGGAGATGGTGATCCAAGATGTTGAGAAACATCTAAAGCTGTCTGAGTATCAGCGGCCGGGCGGTACCGAGGTTCTGATGGAGAACGCTTCAGGGCATCCACTGACGTCGATGCATCTGGAGGCTGGTCAAGCTCCAGGGAATGGATCAAGGCGACAGAGCGCGAGCGTCGAGTGCGAGACAAGATGGGGTGATGACGGAGGTCAGTATCCCGTGATGGCATACAGTGGTCCCGGTGAGGAGTGGAGGATCTGGAGTAAGAGCGCGGGCAATACGATCTACGATGCCTGACACCTGGGGACTAGGATCTGTAATCAGACCGAGATTGTGATCGGGAGAGCAATCTGCGATAGTCATATGCCCTGCGATCATAACGTGATCGAGGAGATCGGAATCGACTTCTCATTAAATGCTCCCTGTCATCCATAAGGTGGATAGGGAGCTGGGAGTCACGAGATGTAGAGCAACGGGCAGCAGCCCTCAGAGAACCATGGCAAGAAGGAGACTTCCGCAGCGGTGACTTAGAGTGTTGACCAAGTGGAATGCATTCCGTTGGAGAGGATAAAGCCGGCGGCGAAGTCGAAGGCTGGTGCTTAGACTTCTGAGCAGGGGTTGCCATAGAGGCCACCATAGGAGACGATGCCGAGAGACCAGAGATTATAATGAGACTGAGCTTCAGAGCTGAAGTTGATTTCGACGGCTTCGATATTGGCATTGAAGAGGGTTTATCATCCTGCTTTTTAGATTTCTGTTTTGATGATTTAGTATTCTCGGAGAGAGAGAAAGGCTTCAGAGGGGCAGAAGAGGCACAAGACGCCGTCGAAGACATTGTAGGGCACAATGTAACTTCCAAAAGAACTGTGCGAAGGCGGGCTGCCCTATTCCTACAGGCCTGCCTAGTGAATTTGGCACAATGAGGGCACGAGTCAACCAGGTGAAACTCCCCCAAACAAATTAAACAAAGGTCGTGGCCATCGTTAGATGGGAGTTTAGCAGGACAACGGCGACACGACTTAAAAAATAGGGTCCGACCCATGCAAACACCTTCCCAACCAAGGAGAGGGGAAGGGGGGGCAAAAGAACAAAAGAAAAATAATAAAGCAAACTTTTTGTTTGTTTGTTTTAGAAGAAAAACAAAGGAAAGGAGCAAAGACGAGAAGAAGTTAACAAAGAAAGGAGAAAAACTCAGCTGAGGCGATTTGAAGAGCGATCACTGCGAGGTGTGAACACGAAGGCGGTCGAAGAAGAACTGAGTGGGAGGCAGCTCCAGGCATGCACAGTGCGTGTCTGCTCCCCAGAACGGGAAGAGAGCCTGCCAAAAAATACTCTGGAATGTTCTCCAATCAAACTCATCACAGGAGCCCAACCCATGTATGGGACTGCACAGAGACCACGATTAAGATCAGAGAGTGAGGATAAATGGGCAGTTTTCTCAGTGGAGGGTGGTAAGCAGTGGGGTACCACAGGGATCAATACTGGGTCCGATGCTTTTCAACTTGTTTATTAATGATTTGGAGTTGGGAGTAAGCAGTGAAGTGGCTAAATTTTCGGATGATACGAAGTTGTTCAGGGTGGTGAAAACCAGGGAGGATTGTGAGCCACTCCAAAGGAATCTGTCAAGGATGGGCAAGTGGGCGTCAATGTGGCAAATGGGGTTCAATGTGGCCAAGTGCAAAGTGATGCACATTGGGGCCAAAAATCCTAACTATAAATACACGTTGATGGGGTCCGAACTGGCAGAGGCTGACCAAAAGAGAGATCTTGGAGTCATAATAGATAACTCAATGAAAATGTCAAAACAATGTGCAACTGGAATAAAAAAGGCCAACGCTATGCTTTAGATTATTAGGAAGGGAATTGAAAACAAATAAGCCAGTATCATAATGCCCCTGTATAAATCAATGGTGCAACTTCATTTGGAATACTGTGTACAGTTCTGGTCACCACACCTCAAAAAGGATATTATAGCATTGGAAAAAGTGCAGAAAAGGGCAACTCGAATGATAAAAGGGTTGGAACACTTTCCCTATGAAGAAAGGTTAAAGCGCTTGGGGCTCTTTAGCCTGGAGAAATGACAACTGAGGGGTGATATGATCGAGGTTTATAAGATTATGCATGGGATAGAGCAGGTCGAGAAGGAAGTACTTCTCTCCCTTTCTCACAATACAGTCAGGTTAGAACGGATAAAAGGAAGTATTTTTCACCCGAAGAGTGATTAACACATAGAATTCACTGCCACAGGAGGTAGCGGCGGCTAGAAGCATGGACGGCTTCAAGAGGGAATTGGATAGACATATGGAGTATAGGTCCATCAGTGGCTATTAGCCACAAGGTATAGATAAGAACTCTCAGACTGGGGCAAGTGATGCACTGTATTCCTGGTGCTTGGGGGGGGGGCAACAGTGGGAGGGCTTCTGGTGTCCTGGCCCCACTGATGGACCTCCTGATGGCACCTGGTATTCTTGGCCTCTGTGTGACAGAGTGTTGGACTGGATGGGCCATTGGCCTGATCCAACATTGGCTTCTCTTATGTTCTTATGTTGTTATTTTCTTAAAGCAGAAGTCAAAGATAACGTACCTACATTTTCAAGGAACATGCTAGTGCTGCAAAGCACTGTGAAAGTCCAATATGTTGGACAGGACTTAACTTTTTACTTTATCAGTTTCCTGCCCGTCAGACCTCTGTTTCACCCACCAACAATGTTACATTAGACAGGGCCAGAGTTTCAGCCTTACTTAGATATCACTAAGGAGTCAATTTTCCTGGGCAAGCACACAGCTGTGACAAACCCACAAATTAGATGTTCTCCCCCTTGATTATCCTATGCATAAAAGACAGCACAATGACTAAGTTGTCCCAGCTAAGCTAAGCAGCCTAATTCTCATTGAAGTGGTAAAATTGAGGTCACAATTGCACTGCTTTAAACTGAACGTGCAAGTCTGCACTGACTGTACTGACTCCATAGAAATTTTTCCACATGGGAAACAAAATGTCACAGAGCAGCGTTTTAGCCTAGAAGTGTTTTAGTCTAACCAAGTATCCAATTTGGAGGCTTGTTACCTTCATATGGAGGAACATTCAGTGATACCTGCAGTACGAAATAATATAGTTTTGCTACCACTTTACAACTGTAGTGAGAACTTGGCCCTAACATGAAAAGTAAAATATAATTTAAAAAATATTTTAATTGAATTGTATTATATTGTTTTGATACTGATGTAACCCGCCCTGAGCCTGTTTGTGGGGAGGGCAGAATATAAGTTCAATAAAATAAATAAATAAATAAATAAATAATCTATTAAAAATGGGCCAACAGCTAGGCATTCCAAGTACATGTACTCTCACAATTTATCATCAGAAAACCCAGAACTGTTACCTTTTACAGAGAATAGACATACGAGAGGTTGCTGCAAAAGTTCAAACACTCAACAAAAAATAGCAAACTTGTCAAAGCACAATATCACTAATCAATAGCTCCTGGCGATTGCGGCGTTCCGCTCTAAAGCGGGCATTATTGATTACCCAATCTGGATATCCTCTCTCATGGAAGAGTCCAGTTAATCTATCAGCCTCCACTTTAAAGTGTTGGGCGATAGATTTTAACAGCAGAGCTTATTGCATAAAAACAATAGTGCAAAAACACTGGCACATTCTTAGTGACATTTCAGCTTGTCAAGTACCCCTTCGAGTGGGCTTTAGGAGAACCCAAAATATTAGGGACAAACTGGTCAGAGTAGACACCTTTAAGGTACAGCCACACTCTGAATTACCAACTGGGCACTTTAAATGCGGCAGGTGTGCCGCATGCCCGTTCATGAAGGAAACAGGTGTTCTGGACTTTCCAGACCTAAATTTAAAGAGACCCATTGCACAATTTTCTTCATGTGCCAGTAAATGTGTCATTTATTTATTAATCTGCACATGCAAATTAAGATATGTAGGGCAGACATCTAGAACTCTACGGACCCGTGTATTGGAACATAGATTGAAAATTAAACATAGACATCCAACAGCTCCTATGGTGCAGCACTTTATTGAAATGAATCATGGTATAAACGATTTCAAATGTCTTGTCCTTGAAGTGATAAAGGCTAAACCTTACACTTACATAGACATAAAAAAACACCTCTTACAACATTTAGGATGCAATCAGAACAGCCCAGGGGGCTGAATGCGGCTTTAGATTTATCTTGCTTTTTAGGGGAATAATGTTGTAATACCCAAACAAAGCAACTCACTGATATCCTCTCATAGCTTGAATTATAGACTTCTGAAAATATATGGTTGTATGAATAGCTACATGATAAGTTGGCCTCTCTGGCTGGGAAAGCATGTGATACACCAATTTGGGATATAATGGAAATTTTCTATTACCTAGTAAGGCTGTTTGTCCGGAAACATTTGTTGAATGTAAGAGTTATGGAAAACCATCCTTGGTAAGAATTATTCGATACTGTAAATATTTGTTTACACACTGTTTGTATTTACTGTATTTTAAATTTACGGGAGCATTTCTAATGTGATATATTTGTATTATAGAATGTTTGAGTGCCTTATGGTGCAATTGATGTGAAGAAGAACACTGTCTAATAGGATGTTTGACAAAGACACACGTCGAAACGAGCAGTCAAAACTCGAGAAAGTTCGTCCTGTTGCCGTTTTCTTGCATCTTGATGGGACTTTGGTCTCTTGATATTCACTGAAACAAATCAAGATTAAAATGCTATTGATTAGTGATATTGTGCTTTGACAAGTTTGCTATTTTTTGTTGAGTGTTTGAACTTTTGCAGCAACCTCTCGTATGTCTATGCTCTTTAGTTTGCTGTGCCCTTAGTCTATCTTGTTACCTCTTACAGAGAAACTAGTGCAGCCAAACATGATCAAGAACATACACCTTCAAAATGGATTGTGACACAGCCAATGAAAAACTAGTTTTTTTCCAGACAAACATGTGCATATGTGAAGCAATCTTAAGAAGCAATCTCTCCTTATATATAATTCTGAAGTGGGGTGGCACTTTCTGAACATTCCACACCTAAATCAGTTGGCTCCATGATGTGTCACTCAGAATCTGTCCCTATCCACTGGCTGTGTTGCCTGAGTCCCGCCCACAGAAGCGGTGGCTGCCAAAGCTTTCCTCAGAAGACAGTTGCTTCACTCCAGTGAACACAGGTACTGTCATGAAGGTAGTTTGATGCTTGGCTGGGAAGGAGATAGGGTTGTCAACTCCAGGTAGAGGCTGCAGGTGGGGGGAGATGGAAAGCTGAACAGTGAGGGGAAATGAAGGTAGATTGATGCTTGGCTAGGAATGAGATAGGGTTACCAACTCCAGGTGGAAAATTCCTGGAGATTTGAGGGATGGAGCCTGGAAAGTGTGAGGTTTGAGGAGGTACAGTGCCATAAACTCTGCCGTCTAAACCAGCAATTCCCTCATGAGGAACCACTGTTGCCAAAATCCAACTGAGGGTTGGAGATAACTCAGAATTCCAACTGGTCTCCAGATGGCATTGATCAGTTCCCCTGGAGAAAAGGGTGGACTGTGTCCTTATACCTTTCTGAGATTGCCCCCCCCCCCAAGGCAGCCAATGTGACGTAGCAGTCAGGGCTTCAGAGCCCGGGAGAGGCTTCAGGTGGTGGGGGGAGATGGAAAGGTGAAGAGTGAGAGTGAAATAAAGGTAGGTTGATGCTTGGCTGGGAAGGAGATAGGGTTGCCTACTACAGGTGGGAAATTCCTGGAGATTTGAGGAATGGAGCCTGGAGAGGGTGAGGTTTCAGGAGGGGTGGGACCTCACACAGGTGCAGTGCCATAGACTCCACCCTCCAAACCAGCCATTCCCTCCTGGGTAACAACTGTTGCCAATCTCCAGGTGAGGACTGGAGATCACTCAGGATTACAACTGCTCTCCAGATGGCAGAGTTCAGTTTCCCTGGAGAAAATGGTGGACTCCGTGTCACTATACCCTGCTGAGGTTGCCACAGCAAATTGACGCTGAGTGCCCAAGCCTGGGGCACTCTTCCAGAGCCTCTTTCTAGAGCTCGTTGTATTTAGTTCCACAATGGGTCGTATTACTAGTCAATGCATATTTCTGAATATGAGAACACAGCATCCCTCAAACAAGACAAGTCATGTTATATCAAGCATCCTACATGTGTGTCTTAAATGCCATCAAGTCACTTCTAACAGCAGTCCCAAGCAATTAATTACCTCCAAAACATCCTGTCTTTAACAGCCTTCCTCAGGTCTTGCAAACTGAGAGCATTGGCTTCCTTTATGGAATCAGCACATCTCACGTTGGGTCTTCCTCTTTTCCTGCTACCTTCAGCTGTTCCTGGCATTATTGTCTTTTTCAGTGATTCTTATCATAATGTGACCAAAGTAAAATAGGCTCAGTTTAGTCATTTTAGGTTCTAGGGAGAGTTCAGTCTTGCTTTGATCTGGAACCCATTTATTTGTCTTTTTGGCAATCCACATTATCCATAAAACTCTCCTCCAACACCACATTTCAAATTAATCAACTTCCTCCCTGTCAGCTTTCTTCATTGTCCAGCCGTCACACTGATACATAGTAACAGGGAACACCATGGCATGAATTATCCATGGTCACCAGTGACACATCCTTACACTTAAGAATCTTTTCTAGCCATTCCCAGTGTCAATCTCCTTCTGATATCTTGGTTTCAGTCTCACTTTTGGCAGATGATGGAGCCAAGGAATAGACAATCTTGAACACTTTCAATTACTCCACTGCCAACTTTAAATTTGTGTAGCTCCCAAGTAGTCATTACTATTGTCTTCTTGATGTTCAGCTGTAATTTTGATTTAGCATGTTCTGCTTTAACCTTCATCATTAGTTTTTTTCTGCCAACGGTGTGGTGTCATCAGCATATCTCAAAATGTTAATGTTCCTTCCACCAATTTTCACTCCACCTTCATCTAAATCTTATCCAGCTTTCCTTACTAAATGTTCTGCATATAGATTGAAGAGATAGGGAGATAAAACACATACAGTAACCTCTTGTCCAGAGTACAGGTTGTACATCAAAACAATCACAAGATATTATACATCCATTTCTTTTAAAACCAATCATAGCTTTTCACGATCCACACCAGCTGATTTTCTTCTGAAATTCTCCCGTGTGTTCCGGTTACCAATGTAAGTTTACAATATGATCTCTAGTGCCTCTTCCTTTTCCGAATCCAGCTTGAACATCTGGCATTTCTCATCCCACATAAGAACGTAAGAGAAGCCATGTTGGATCAGGCCAATGGCCCATCCAGTCCAACACTCTGTGTCACACAGTGGCCAAAACCCCGGTGCCATCAGAAGGTCCACCAGCGGGGCTAGAACTCCAGAAGCCCTCCCACTGTTGCCCCCCAAGCACCAAGAATCCAGAGCATCACTACCCAAACCATAGTATTCCATCTATACCTCCATATGCTTATCCATATGTGGTAACAGTCTTTGTTGTAAGATTCTGAGCATCATTTTACTTTGTGTGAGAAATGTATGCAATGGTCCAATAAGTTGCCGCAGTCTATGATGTCTCCTTTTTTTGGAATTGAAGAAAAAGAGAAGATTGGATTTATTCCCCGTCCTTCACTCGTAGTCTCAGAGTGGCTTACAACCTCCTTCCCTTCCTCTCCCCACAATAGACACCCTGTGAGGTAGGTGGAGCTGAGAGAGCTCTTTGAGAACTGCTCTTGAGAGAATAGCTCTGAGAGAACTGTGGTTTGCCCAAGGTCTCCCAGCTGGCTGCATGTGGAAGAGTGGGAAATCAAACCCGGTTCTCCCAGATTAGAATCCATGCTCCTAACTACTACACCAAACTGGTGTAGATTGAGTGTTTCCAGTCTGTAGGCCATTGTTTTGTTTTCCATATTTGTTGGCATAATCTTGTTAACATTTTGATGGACTCAATTTCTGTGGCTTGGATATTCTGTCTACTCCTGGTGATTTATGTCTCCCAATTGCTCTCAGTGCACTTTTCACTTCACTTTGTAAAAGTGTAGGTTCTTCTTCAAAAATTGTTCTTGGAAGGAATTAGCCATACTTCTATATTTTCTGTATAGTTCTTCAGTGTATTGTTCATATCTTTATTTTGACCTGTTTAGTTAATGCATTCCCTTGTTGATCTTTCAGCATGCCTAACTGTAGTTTAAATTTCTCTTTGATTTCTTGGATCTTGTGGAACAAATCTCTTGTTCCTTCTTTTTCTTTTTCTGTTTTATTTCTTTACACTAGTTATTATATGGAATTTATTCCACTAGTTATTACATGGAATTCACTGCCACAGGAAGTGGTGGCGACTACAAGCATGGACGGCTTCAAAAGGGAATTAGCTAAGCATATGAAGCAGAGGTCCATCAGTGGCTATTAGCCACAAGGTATAGATAGGGACTCTGGAGCAATTGAAGCTCTGTGTTCTTGGTGCTTGGGGGGGGGGTCAAGAGTGGGAGGGCTTCTAATGTCCTGGCCTCACTGGTGGACCTCCTGATGGCACCTGGTATTTTTGGCCACTGTGTGACAGAGTGCTGGACTGGATGGGCCTTTCGCCTGATCCAACATTGGCGTCTCTTATGTTCTTATAATAATTCTCTTTGTTTCTACGTGCAAGACACTGGAACATTGCATTTAGACTTCTGATATTGTCACCTTTTACTTTTGCTTCTCAACTCTCTTTAGCAATTTCAGGAATTTCATCAATTATCCATTGAGGCTTTTCATTTCTTTTGGCTACAGGAACAGTCTCTGTGCATTCTTCATGGATAATATCTCTGGTTTCAACCCACAGTTCTTCCGGTTCATGCTCACTTGAAATTAGTAATGCAAATCTGTTCTTTACATGGTCTTTAAATAATTTAGGAATGTTGCTTAGATTGTATTTTGGCACTATGAATATTTTGGTGTTTGTCTTCAGCTTTATTCTCATTTCAGTATTAATAATTCATGGTCTGTATCACAATCAACTACCACAATCACAATCCTACTTATACCAAAAACCAACAACTTTTGAAACAACCTCAAATGCAAAAGCCAAATGCAGGTTGACATGGTAATACAGGATTTAATCTCAGAACAAATAACCTATAAATTTAGAATTAAGCAGATAAACATAAATGACACCTTCATGTCTGAAGGGGATGGCTTATACAATTGCAAAATTGTCTGGAAAAATATCTGATGCTCTATATAAAGTGTGATCTGACTTAGTAGCTTTATTTTGACTATCACATGACCCTGACGAATCCCCCTCACTGCCACTGGATTCCTCAAGCCCACCTTGCTCCGCCACCTTGGTGACCTGCCCGTCCAAGCATCAGGGGCCTCAGACACCTGAACGGGGAGGGAGGTTGCTTCACCGTCCCTGCCACTACTTTCACTCTGGATGGTTGGCACCTCCCGTCTCTCTGCTCTGCAGTGCCTTCCTCAATCCAGGTCATCATCCCTGGCCTCTTATAGCCACGTCCTTTTATTCTCTCCTCCTGCCTCCCCAGTGTTCTCCCCTTCCTCCTCCCTTCCCCAGCCCCGCCCCCCTACATAATGGAGGACACCAACTCCTGGGAGGGACTTCGTTCTCTGTTATTCCTTCCGGCCTTGGGTGCAATACAGTTGGGTGGCTCCATGTGGGGCGTGGCGCCAGGGTGCGCTGGTGTGCTCTCGCACCGGGCCTTAGGCCCGGCGTGGCCGCCTGGCCATGTTTGGACGATCTCCCGGAGCCTCTGCTATTGTCGCCGGTTGGGGCTGACATGGGGGCCACTGCCAAGCCCTCCTCAGCTGCCTTTCTCTGAACTCCCCTGGGGCCCCAGGTGAGTAGAGGTGGGCCTAGGGGCTGCCCTCCCGGCGTCGGGGGTGTTCTTGTCGGTGGTGCGGGGGGGTGGCGGTACCGTCCTCGGGACACTAACATTTAGTGAATAATATAAACTTAACTGAAACTGAAATTTGATTATGACCAAAACAAATCAAATGTGGTTTAACTGTTATATTCAAACAAATTCTAAGCTGTATGTGCAAAATATTTTATTGGAACAATACTTATAAAACTTAAAAGAATATAACATGTAGCTCCATTACGTAGTTGTTGTTTTCTTACATTTAAACAGAAACACCGAAAACTACTGACACACTAATTTTATCACAACAAAAGAACTGTGCATGATATGTTGTGGGTGTACTTGTCCACTCATCTATTTCAAAAGAATTTAACTCTCATCCACAGAGGGGTCACTGGGGCACCTCCTTCACATGGTTCCATATCAAGCCGGTAGTTACAATATCCCTGCCACCATGTGAGAGGAAATAAGAATTTTAACTTTGGTTTTGATTCTACCTGCACAGCCAATCAGATGAATTACTAACTTGATTTCTTTATTTGACTGTATATATTTATGGGTTTATCCATGCACCTCCCATTTACAAATCAACAATACATACGTGTATTCTCATACAATTCCTAGTCACCTGGCAAACATGAATTATAGCTTTGAATCTGCCAAACTTCCTAACATTACATTGGCAATGGCATAAATTAATTGTTGTTATAATGAAATACTTAATCTTTAGAAATTAAATTAAAAAACTGGAAAATTTCCCATTTTGGAAAATTTCTGCCCCAATACTCTACAACTCTAAGAAAGCTTACCTGCATATTATCCAGCATGGCAACTTTGTCAACATACTAAACCTTGTATTAAAATATGCACCAGGACTGGCACTTAAATATTTCATGATGGTTCATAGAACAGAAGACAATAGCTAGGATTTCCCCCATTCCATTTTTTTCTGGATTCCTTAAATACTCATAGCAAAATCAGACACACCATCTCAGAAACAGACAGCTATTAATTCCCTCACAAGTGCTCTATGCTGGGAGCACAACCAAGACAATCCCTGCTTGTCATGGACCCCTTTCATGACTTTCACAATATGTTAGATACAGAGGCCAGATTCTTAAGAAAATGTCATAACAGGTACTAGGTGCATCATATCCAACATGTAATTAAAGAAGACACTTTTAAAGTGGGGGATTAGCCAGGGGAAATCACAATATTTTCAGGAATACCCTGATGGACAGGAAGGAGATTTTTACTAAGTACAACCAGAAAGGCTGTTTTTATACTTTATATTTATAGACTGTAGAATAATCTATTTTTAATAGTAGAACAATCCATATTCTGCCATAAAATTGGCAATCTTTAATTAGATTTCTGGATGTCAGCAGGGGGAGAGAATGTGAGAAATATTTTATCTTTATCATAAAAATCCTCAGAAATTTAAAATTTCCGGAGAATTTAATTTTTGTGAAATTTGTACAAAAAACAAAACATCCTGACCTAAATACACTTGGCAAGGTACTTAGCAGCTATATACAATATAGCTGAAAACATTACAATACTGCATAAATAGCTCATTAAAGTTTTTGAACAGTCCATTTTATATTAAATACCTTTCCTCAAACAATATAGTGAATTCTGCCTACAATATTATTCTGCTAGCATTGTGAAACTGATTTGATATAATGATGACATATGACTAACGTACCACCTTCACTAAGTATAACCCCAATCTCTTCCAATATTTAATATATCTTTGTAATGGCCACTGGCATCGTTTTGTACAAGCTGCATACAGACAGAGAGATATACTTTAACAAGTCAGTATGTAAGGTATTACTACAATAAAAACTAGTTAACACTGATATTTAGTGCTCTCACTCTCACACAAAAATCAATAATAAGCACCTTAGGAAACAGGAAAACAATGTCCAAGAGCAGCATATTTCTTTTCACCTAAACTATACTTACAGTTCAATGGCTTTATTCCACATGATGACATATCCTGAGAGAGAGAAGGACTCCACATTGACAATGTGTATATTTCCTCTTTCAGTGCCCACATACAGCCATTTACTTTGGAAAGGCAGATGGCAAAATGTTATCCTGCAATACAACGTATCAAAAATGGAATTAAAGACAACTTCTCTAAATCCAAAAACTAAATGGCAAAATCAAGGAAGATCATTGTATCGCATACACCCACACGTATTTAATCCCCCCCAAGCCATTAATTCTAGTCAGGAAATATAGTTGGAGTTCACTTTTTTACCTAACACACTCAGACAGCTTAACTGCCTCAAAAAATCTATTTATAGCCAGTCTTACAAATGATGATCACATGATGTACTACTGTACAAAGATTTTTTTATTTAGGTGAAATGGCTTCACATTCATGTAACCTTTCAAACGCATACTTCTGGTGGAAGTTTTCTAATTTGTACCCTGCTTATGTTCAAAGTCTTGCTTGAAAAATTACTCTTGAGGCAGAACTGCTATGAAAATAGTTTTACAAGTTAGATTTGAGTTGGGGAAATGAAGCTACTCAGAAAGAGAGAGGGAGAGAGAGAGAGAGACAGACAGAGAGACAGAGAGAGAGAGAGAGAGAGAGAGAGAGAAGATTTATAAAGCAGATTGTGCAGACACTTTAGATTTAAAAGTAAGCAATAGAAAGCCAGACACAGAAACTTCCAACAGTGGGATTTCCCAGGATCCTCTGAAAATGTTCAGTATGTGGAAGGGAGATGTCATATAGCATAACTGATGGAAGAAATTTAAAATCATTGTGGAGATCAGAAAAAGAAGCAACAAAAGAACATTCTCTTATGGGTCTGCTCTGAAAGGAATAAGAAAAAGGAGTTTTCTCCCAACCTCGTAAATTAAGAGAACAGCTAGCTTAACCTAGTTCAGTTGCTGTTAGGAATTTTTTTCCCTTCTATGATCAGTATTTTTAATTAGGTGTTGGCGGGGGGGGGTCTTTTAAAAATCTGTATATGTTATGGTATGTCTTCACCCAGAAAACTGCCATTCTTGATCCATGCTTACTAGGAAGTTAAAGGAAATAGAAGAAACTCCTTTCTGGATATGGGCAGGCTCAGTTCCCCAGAATTAGGGCTGCCAAGTGGGGGCGAGTAAACCCCCGCTTTGGAGGCCCAATTTCCGCCGCGGCGGAATCGGGCCCCGGGGGGAACTCCGCCCTTCGAAGCGCAGCATGGCTGCGTCACCGGAGGTGATGCAACCATGTCGATCACGTTGGGGGCGTGGTCCCGATCATCGAAGGGAAAACTCTATGGTTTTCCCTCCGACGATCGGGGCCACGCCCTCAATGTGTCGACGTCGCACGTCACTTCTGGTGACGTCCTGGCGGCGCGTGCGCACACGTCCACCGACAGCTCCCAGAGCCCGGCGAGGCTCCCCTGCCGCCAAGGAAAATAGACTTGGCAACCCTACCCAGAATTTGGTCTATACTTACTATACACTGGGGTATTGAACACAGGAAGGTTTGCAACACTTTGAAATGTATTAACAATACTATTTAGTTGTTAGGATGACTACCTGCTAGAAGCACTAAACCTAAGCAGCAAAAGGGGGGAGCAGCCTGTTGGAAATAGCAATACATTTACTAGATGGAGGAAAGAGGACTGGAAGACAAAAAAAGTCTCCTTAGTGAGGTAATGTGAAACTATGACTAACTTAATACTTGGTAAAATGGGATATACAGACTCCATGCTGTTATATAGATCTTGCTTGCTTACACTTTGTATATCTTTTCCATTGTAACCCTGCACACAAAGTGGGAGGTTCATGGTTTTTGCTCAGTCATTTGTATTCCATGTATTTGTTCAGGTGATCTAATTAGTTATATATACTTTTACATTCATTTTGCCAGGGCTATCTCATACTTACCCACACTGAACAATTACTTGAAAAATATTTTGCACTCCTCCCTCCCCCCCCTCGGTTAAACACAAAAAAACTGAAAGAAGTCAACCAGAACGCTTCATAGATAAGTTTGTCATTTTCAACAGGAATCTACGGATAATTTTATTTATGGCATTTAAAAGCTGCTTTTCTCCAAACAGGACTCAAAGTCATGTACCCAAAACTCATTCCCAGGATAGTTTTATCCTGGAGAAGGATAAGAACATGTATTTCTATTAAACACAAACACACACAAGTAGAAATGTCATTGCTCACTTTCTAGTCAGGAATAATGACAATTAAATTAGGTCTCCATGCTTTTAACTATGTAAGTGGGCCAGGATCAAACACAAGATGTGAAACAACACGTGAAACAACAATTAATAAAATCCAAAACAAGTATGTATCTGTGTAATTTAAAAAAAACACAATTTAGAAAGTATTTACATTCAGAGAACACATTCTTTACTAAAATCAGTTCTCACAGAAAGAGAAACTAGACAACCCCTTAGTGCTTAAAAAACTGTGAATCTTTCTTTTCAGAGTTCTAACTGTGATGAGCAAGACATATCATTCAACATATACCTAACCTTCCATTATGGTGATACAGAAATGGCAAGAAAATAAAATACAGGAATTCAAGTATTGCCTACCATCTTCACATTTAGAGGAAAGACAAATTATCTTGGTGTTCCTGGGTATGGCCCTGAGTAGTAGAACTGTACAAAGGACACAGAGTTCAAATAGAGCTGCTATGGTGCAGCACTAATCCAGGCTAACATTACTAAACTCCTATTGAGTCTAAATGCATTTTGCATAATTACTTACGTAAATGTATTAATAGTGAAGCAAGGTCACTTGAGAGGCAATTTGCAGATTCTTGCAAAGGAAATCCTTTGCTAGTTGTAGGCCATATGTCTCCTTTGATAAAACTGTCAAAGCTACTTAGGAAAAACCTTTATCATGATCTGTAAAACTTGGTGTAATGCATAACAATTGAACAGCATTTGTTTCCCTAAAAAAGTTTTATTAAGAAATCGCAAACACTAATGTTCCAACCAAGAAGCAAAACTATCTGCTTCCCTTTTCTGTTTAGTTAAAACATTATTATTAGCCAAGACTTTTAATCTATTTTAATCAGTTTTTGCAAGTAGAACCTTTTATTCCAATTACAATTATTCTCTTGTACATCACTCTGAGCTATTTTCACTGGAAAGGAAACCTAGCCCAGCAAACTATCAGAAGGTGCTGGCAGAGGAGTATTTACCCTGCATTCTCCTTCCCCTAGCATTCCCTTTTGATCCCAGAAAACTGCTGCTTGGTACATCCATTTTCATACTAGACAAGTATTAGTATAGTACAAGTGCTAAAATTGGATAGATTGTTCCAAGTCAGTTCAATATTCCCTGTCACGTGTGTATCTGCATGTGTGGGAGAAGCAAGGCTTGCTATTCCCCCTCCACTTTTTTCTTCAGAACTTCAATTTGTGACTGAGCAACCAGTTTGCAGATAGTTTATTTACTTCTACATCCCACCTTTCTCCTCAGTGAACCCCAAACTGGCTTACATTGCTCTCCTCCATTTTATCATCAACAACCCTGTGAGGTAGGTTAGGCTGAGAGTGTGACTAACCCAACAGGTCACTCAGTAGGCTTGCCAGATCTATACTGGGAAACTGCTGGAGATTTGGGGATGGAGCCTGGGGAGGACAGGGACCTCAGTGGGGTACAATGCCATGGAGTCCACCTTCCAAAGCATCCAGTGTCTCCAGGGGAACTGATCTCTGTAGTCTGGAGATGAGCTGTAATTCCTGGTGGATCCCCAGGTCCCACCTGGAGGCCGGCATCCCTATCACTCAGCAAGTTTCCACGGCAGAGTGGGGATTTGAAACTGGATCTCCCAGATCTTAGTTTGACGCATTGATCACTATGCCCCACAGTATACTATATTAGAATCTCTCTCTCTCTCTCGTATCAGGTATCCCATTTTATAGGGTGTTTTTTTTTAATTGCCAAGCATATATACAGAATATAAATATTTGGGATAAATCTATAGATATGTAGAATAGCATGCAATACTACAAATAAAACACAGTTGCTAATTAGCTATATTTATAATAGATAGCATCTCTCCTTCTTGAGAAATGAATCACACTTTCCCTCCCCAGCAACAGCACATAGTTTGTGGCTAAACCAGCACAAAGATCAAGACTTGTACCTCTTGAACGTCTATTTCAGGATTTTCCTGTAGACAGGGGTTTCATTTGGGGGCCAAACAGAAAGTGAGGTTGTTGCAGGAATGGCCAGGGCCTTGCAGGGTTTTGTTGTTGATGGGATTTCCTTACAAGGACCCCTCCACCCCACCCTCTTTCTCTCCTGTACCCCCATTCAGCCCAGGAGTAGGCAAGAGGCTTAACTAGCTGCCAACATTCTAGTTTTAGGGCTGGACTGGGAAGGGCCCAGATTGGTCTTCTGGTCCCCTGGCAACTCTATTTTCAGTGAAGGGCATGCACTACTATATGGCAGAATATAAGGAATGAAGAACCCATGCAGAGTGAACAAAAAAATATTAGTCGATTGAACAAATACGGCAACAATTAAGAGAACTGAACAAATACTGTAACAATTAAGAGAACAGAACAAAGTTTGAGTCCAGTGGCACCTTTAAAACGAACAAAGTTTTATTCTAGGTATAAGCTTTCTAGCTATAAACTTTCTTCAGAAGTGTTTGTTCACACAAAAGCTTATATACCCAGAATAAAACTTTGTTAATCTTAATGGTGCCATTGGACTCAAACTTTGTTCTGCTGCTTCAGACCAACACAGCTACCCACCTAAATTAAGAGAACAGTTATGAAAGCAGAGAAGAATTAATGCAGGATACACTAGAAACACACAGGGCAAAATATCCATGGAAAAGAACCCAAGCTGGAAAACAATGCAGCTGTTTCCCTGATGCAACTGTCTTACTTGATTCCTAACTCTGTTTCAGCATCTGATCCACTTCAGGTCAGACTCGGCCCCAACTTTGGGGTGAGGGATCAGCAGCTTCCACCAAATGCAGCCTCACTGCTGTCCTGCATCAGGGAGTGAACACCCTCCTTTCTTGCTCAGGGTCCTTATATGCTCTTTGTCAAAGCTCTACCTCCTCATCAGTGATCGGCTCCTGCTTTTCCTCTACCCCATCCTCAAGCTTGGAAGGTGCATGGAAAACACAGGCCTGCAGGAAAACTGGTAGCAGTGCCTGAGATCTGTGTGTGAGGGGAAAGGCCATCCTGAGGCCTGCAGGCCTCTCTTCCTCTCATCCTCAGACCTGAGATCATGATGGGGGTGCAAACTGAAACCTCCCACCAAGGAAGGTTTAACAAATAAGCTTCGAATTAAAATCAACAGCTTGCTATACCCACCCCTAAAATTAGTGAGGTGCAGAGAAAAGCATAACAAGTGCAAAAGGCAGTATGAAAGACTGGGAAAACATCCAAGGACACTCCCCCACCCATACATACACTGAGATAACAAAGAGGCTGTGATGCGATGACCAAGAGGTGATATTAAGGAGACCTCCTGGACCCTTTCTTCATTGCCCATTGCCACTTAGAGACCTACGGTACTTGAGAGCCAGTTTGGGGTAGCAGTTAAGAGCAGCAGAACTCTAAACTGGAGAACCAGGTTTGATTCCCCATTCCTCCACATGAAGCCAGCTGAGTGACGTTGGGTCAGTCACAGCTCTCTCAGAGTTCTCTCAGCCCCATCTACCTCACAGGGTATCTGTTTTGGGGAGAGGAACGGAAGGTGACTGTAAGCTGCTCCAAGACTCCTTCAGTTAGTGAAGAGCTGGGCATAAAACCTCCTCCTCCTTCCTTCCTCCTCTCCCCCCTCTCCTCTTCTTAGAAACATAGATCTGGAACCCTCAAGGGTCATCTATTCCAACCCACTGCACAATGCAGGAAATTCATAAATACTCCCCCACTCCCCCAGTGACCCCTGCTCTATGCCCTGAGAAAGGCAAAAAACCTCCAGGATCCTTGGGCCAGTCTAGCCTGGAAGAAAATTTCTTCCTGACCTCCAAGTGGCAATCTGCATTACCCAGGGCATATAAGAAAGGGCCATGTGAGTCAAGCACTGACTCATCCCTTCCTACCCTCCCTCTCACCATCTGCCTAAATTCACAAAATCAGCACTGCGCAAATGGCCTTCTAGCCTCTGCTTAAAAATAGGGTTGCCAGGTCCTACCTGCCTGGCAGCAGGGGGCTCCCAAGTCCTTTCCTGGATGTTCCGTCATGTGACAAAGTGTGAAAGGCGCAATGACATCTCCTGGAATTGATGTCATCACATTGCCACCATTGGGGTGACACTAGTTTTTGGGCAAAACTCTATGGGGGTTTTTTACTTCAAAACCATAGAGTTTGCACCAAAACTAGAGCGTCACCCCCCCCCAATGCCAGTGATGCAATGATGTGACTTCCGGGTGACATCACTGCATTGGGGGTGGGGGTTTTCCCACTGGCCAGCTGGCCAGCAGCAGATCTAGGCCCTTAAAAATAGGGAATACCCTCCCCGGGACCTAGGAATTGGGAACCCTAGTTAAAAACCTCCATAGAAGGAGCGCCCACCACCTTCCAAGGAAGCCTATTCCACTGAGAAACTACTCTGTCAGGAAGTTCTCCCTAATATTTAGCCAAAAACCTTTGATTTAATTTCAATCTGTTGGTACTGGTCCAACCTTTTGGGGCAACTTGGAGAGGCAGCCGTGTAAATGATAACTGAGAATCCAGTTTCACTTCTTGCAAATGCACAGAAGTGACAGCTGCAGACTAGCAGCTGACAGAAAGAAGGAGGCTGAAGAAATGAGCCATCAAGCTCCAAGCATAGAGCACTCAAGCTCTTGGTTATGTTACTGTGTCCAGGAAGAAGGAAAATGGCTCACTACATCACACTCTGCTGCAAGGTTATACCCTAAAGGGACAGAGATTTCAACCCAAGAAAGGGAGGAAGAAAGACAGGAATTATTTAAACTCAGGACATGAGGAAGAATCTTTCTCTTCTTCGTCTTTGAGCAGGGAGCCACACGCCTTGCAGGAGTAAGCTCTTACCTAGGGCCTCCATCTTGTCTGCACAGTAAGGGACAATGGAGAGAAGTCCCAGCCAGGAAATCTAAGGTAATGCTGAACTTTAAACTACTGCAACTTCAAAGCGAGCCTGTCCCATCAATATAGCTAGTTCTCAACATGGCCAGATCTATGGATACTTAAGTCCAGAGACTAGAGCCATGAACAGAAAAGACACATCCTTCTACAAACCTGAAAAATGCCCCAAGTTTGCAGAAAAATTTGAACTCAAAGAATAAAAAATAAACAGAGGGTTTAGAACACCAAAATAATAGAAACAGCACCTGTAGCTTTAAGAAACACATGCCTTCAGTGGCTGTTGCTAGGTAATCACAAGAGTACTGTCAGCCTTCAAGCCTTAGTAAAAGAGGGTACTTTCCTGGACTGTTATGACCTTTGAAGTGTGATTCATTAGGCCAGTCCCACCAGCAACCACCAGGCGACTTGCTACCATGTGACCTGCATGACTCACTCAGGCTGGCTACCAGCTATTGTTCAACATCAACCACCCTCCAAAAAAACAGTGTTGTGATGGTTTAGATTAGTGATGTGTTTAGAGATTTAGATTAGAATGTG
Organism: Gekko japonicus; assembly: GCF_001447785.1. Taxonomy (NCBI): domain Eukaryota; kingdom Metazoa; phylum Chordata; class Lepidosauria; order Squamata; family Gekkonidae; genus Gekko; species Gekko japonicus. The sequence goes on along the minus strand of NW_015175987.1, from coordinate 497,617 downwards.
GGAGCACTGGTTTTTATGACCACTCTCCCATGAAAGCCCACTTAATTACTTTGGGCCAGTTACACATTCTCAATCCAACCTACCTCATAAGATTGTTGTGAATATAAAATGGAGGAGAGAAAAATGCTTCGGGTCTCCATTGTGGAGATAAGTGGGGCATAATGAAGTAAATAAATAGTAAATATAGGAAAGGGGCGACAGATAAAAGGTTGATTAGTGGGTGGGAAGGAGAAAAAAAAGGAAGGACAGGTGAGGATATGGCAGTTGCCAGGAGAAGGAAAAGACAAAATAATGTGGGGAAAGTGAGGTGCCTTTGCAACATTTTGCAGGTTCCCCACTGTGCAACTGGGCCCACCCTAGCAAAACAGCACAGCACAGTTTTTCCAGGGAGAGGCTGCTGGGGAAGAGAAGGAGGAAAGCTGAAAATGGGGGGCAGATAATGGTAGGTTGGCTGGTGGCTGGAAATAAGAGAAGGAAACAAGAGAGGGAGACAGGCTATTGGGGCTTTCAGAGAATGGAAAGTGGAAATAGTGGGGGGACAGGAAATGAGACACCCCCCACAACTCCATACAGGTCCCTCACTTGTATTATAATAATTTAGGAAGTATCTAGTTTAGGGAATACTGGATGCTTTCGCCTTTTCTTTGTTCCCTTGCTTGAACAGTACACGTGTAATCTTTAAAATTCATTTGTTAAACATTCTTATATTTTAAATACTTTAAGTCTGATCTCTGGGAAAACACCACACCTATTCAGTCTTGCTATATGAAATGTCATTACAGGGACGACAGCAGAAAAGCACACTATCTCTGGAACACGATAGCTCAAATTTGTAATGTTACAGTAGATCACCACCACCACCACTAGCTTGTGGAGCAAAGAGTGAGCAGGCGCAAAAACTACTCTGTAACTGTAAGCAGCAAGATGGGTACAGCAGGAAATACTCTCATGGTCATTGGTGGCAATGGATGTACACCAATTTGTTTTTGACACCCTAGGGAGGGAGTGGAATAGGCAACAGCACTAAGCAGTGCCATGGGGCAGCTGTGGGTGTTTTCCAACCTCCCAAGAGCCAACCAGAAGGAGCAAGACGAGCTTGTGAGTCCATTCCTTCACATTTGATATTTAATAGCCACAAAGTTGCAAAAATAATATTAATCCAAACATAGCAAATATATTTTGCTATAAAATGAGACATATCTGCAAGAATTCTTCAGGGCTTCTGGAAAGCATATTCAGGAGGAAAAGCTGAGAAATAAATGACAGACTGGAATTCCAAGATCTGGCACTCTAGATATACCACAAAACATAAATTCAGATTAATTAGAATCAACTGGATATTACAGAGTGCCAGAAAACACACAGGTTAGCTCAGATTTTCCTAGTTTATTCTCTTCCTCAATCAAATATAGCTGAGATGTCAGAAATTGACTAATATAATATAGCTGTCAGAAATTGACTAAGATTGACTAAGATACTACTTCCTTTGCACAATTCAGTGGCCAGGTCATGGATTGCTTCATGTGGACTGGGGTCCACATGAAGCAATCCAAGACCTGGCCGCTGAATTCTGCAAAGGAAGTAGTATCTTAGTCAATAAAACCATTTCTGCTTTTTAGTGGTGATTTGTCTATATGCAGAAATGTGCAGTTGTATATATAATGGATGTGAATCTTCACTCTGTCAATGAAGCTTCCTTGGTACCCTTGACCAGTTATTTTCTCTCAGCCTAACTTACTTCACAATGTAGTTGTGAGGATAAAGCAATGGAAGGGAAAACACTGTATGCCACTTTGGGTCCTGGTCGAGGAGAAAAGCAGGAGATAAATGTCTAAATAAATAGAAATTAAATGTTGCACATGGTATAATTTTACAAGCACCTGAACTCATTTTTAGTATCCCAATAGCCATGATAACAAAAAAATAATAATCTGTTTTCGTTTTAAATATCCTGTAATTAAAAGCAACTCCTGCAGAGAACCAGACATTTACTAAGTAGTGTCACAAAGGTGTGTACCAACAACCAAAGTGGCCTAAAAGTTCCTTCTGGTATTATTCAAAAGAAACTGATGGTAAGGCTTCATAAATTTTGAATGGGGGAGGATTGCCAGGTCCACTGCAGCCCTGATGCCCTCCCCCAAAAGCCACCTCTGGAGGTTGAGGAATTTGTGGAAACAGAATGAGATACAGTGGGGGAGGGGGGAGCTGGGCATGCAGTCAGAAGGGAAGGGGAAATCAACAGAAATTGCCCCTACATTTTTTGCTACAGTATCCAAGTTATTAGAAAAACTGAAAATGAATCCCTGAAATAACAAGACAGGATCACTGCAAAGTTTCCAGCTCTAAGTCCTATGGTCTTTAAGACCACATAAGGGGAATAAACTTCATTTAGTTGTACTATTAATCATTACAAAATCGAGGTGTGACAGAAGTATGGCAGGAAACAAAAGCAGGGTCAGGATACAACATATCTTCTCAGTTACCAATATCAACACAAGCTACAGAACTCAGCATTGATTTGGAATGATAACAAGAATCACTGGCACCCTGGTTTCCACACTATCCAATAGAGTAAGTTCTTGTTCATGGACCCTTCATCTTTGCAGTGTCGAATAGCAGTACTTCCTTCATGCATAAGGACATAAGGGAAGCCACGTCAGATCAGGCCAATGGCCCATCCAATCTAACAGTCTGTGTCACACAGTGGTCAAAAACCAGATGCCATTAAGAAATTGTGGGATTTGTACATTATGGCAAAACTCTCGGATAATCTTACGCGACTTGACAAGATTCCCTCTCCCTCATCTCTTGTTTCTATCTGGTTTCCGATATTAGAATATTTACAACAATTTGATGACACTCCTAAAGAAATTGATGCCTTACACCTCTGGTAACCATTATACTTTTACTAAAGTTTTGCAACTGTTCATAAGTTTACTTACCTATACTTTTCTAGGATCAAGTACTCAAAATCTTATACACTAAGTTGGTTTTCTTTTCGATATTTTAGGTTCTACTTATGTCATTTGCATAGTTCACAACTTACTGTTTCTAACTGTTCACTGTTATGCGTATAAACACTACTTGTAACTGTTTTGCTCTACTATACTACGTTTATACACTTTTATGTCAATTGTACTGCATATATAAATAAAATATATTGTATAAAAAAAAAACCAGATGCCATCAGGAGGTCCACCACTGGGTCCAGAACTCCAGAAGCCCTCCCACTGTTGCCCCCCAAGCACCAATAATACAGAAGATCACTGTCCCAGACATAGTGTTCCATCTATATATATATATATA
>NW_015175987.1:423960-493489 GCF_001447785.1 Gekko japonicus | reverse complement strand
CGCTCACGCAGCAAGGTCCATTGGGGCAGGGCATGGCGGGAGCCTCAGTCTCCGACCTCTCGGCCGAAAGAGAGACTCCCCCCCCAGTGCGCCCTAAAGCGCCCCGGATCCAAGCTCCTCCATTCCTGAGGGGCTCGTTCGGGTCTCCGCTCGCGCGGATTCCCTCCTCCACCGCGGGCGGGTGAGATGAACTTGGGAGCGACCCGAGGATGCGTCCGCCATTCGCGGGAGCCAGACCGGAAGCCGACATAGTGTTCCATCTATATCTTGCGGCTAATAGCCATTTATGGACCTCTGTTTCATAAATTTATCCAATCCCATTTTGAAGATGTCTATGCTTGTAGCTGCTACCACTTCCTGTGGCAGTGAATTCCACAAGTTAATTTCTCTTAGGGTGAAGAGGTACTTCCTTTTATCTGCTCTAAGCCTACTGCTCATTAATTTCATTGAGTGCCCATGAGTTCTTGTATTCTGAGAAAGGGAGAAAAGTACCTCTTTCTTTACCTTCTCTATCCCATGCATAATTTTGTAAATTTCTATCATGTCACCAGTGTTCCCTTTAAGCTGAGAGTGTGAGCTAGCTCACAGTTTTTAGCCTCTGGCTCACACATTTTTGTCTTAGCTCAGGAAGGATGGCTCCAGAGCAAACTAATTTATGCAGTTGTGAAAAAGTTGTGAAACAAAGCCTTGGGAAATTGTCTTGCTCACAGCAACAGGCAAAGCTTAGCTTGTATTCACTTGAAGAAGGCAACTTGGTATTTAATGTTATTATATGTGTCATGTGTGTAAGTCTGTTTTAGGCAAGCCTCTCTCTCAAGGGGTCAAGTTATTCATAATTTTCTTGAGAAGGGAGGATGTCTTTTCCAGATAGTAGATCTGCTAGCCCTGTGAAACATGGAACATGCAGAATGTGTACCACTTGCTGGAGTGTTTGCAAGTGACTGAAAGAGAAACTTGCATGAGATTGTGGCTTTTCTTCCATTATTAAAAGTTTTTGCTGAGCATATAAAAAAAGCTGCGATCTTGCAAAAGTCCCATTCTCTAATGTCACACTGTTCATACAAGTAGACCATTAATTTGAACAGGTTCTTTGCAATAATTTATTTTTCATGTAACTATACAGGTACATTGGTGTGTTAAGAACATAACTTCCTTTTACAAAACAAACCAACCCCACTCATATATAGCAAAGGTTTTTGCTAATTTGCCCTTCTAAGGAAACTGGACTTTAAAAAGCTGAACTCAGGAAGCTTTGGATAGCAACTATCACAAAAATAAATAGCAATACTAACTTGATCTGTATTTTCATACTTGTTGTAAAGTAGCTTCCGGTGATGTCAGGGGGTGTGGCATATGCAAACAAGTTATGCTAATGTGTTATGCTAATGAGCTCCTGCACCGCTTTTTCTACGAAATGACCCCTGACACACAGTATTCCAAATGAGGCCATGCCATAGATTTATACAGGGGCATTATGATACTGGCTGATTTATTTTCAATCCCCTTCCCAATAATCTCCAGCATAGCATTTGCCTTTTTTTATTGCAGTTGCATACTGAGTCGACATCTTCAGTGAGTTATCTATCAGGACTCCCAAGATCTCTCCCCTGGTCAGTTACCACCAGTTCAGACCCCATCAACATGTATTTATAGTTAGGATTTTTGGCTCCAATGTGCATTACTTTGCACTTGCCCGTGTTGAACATCCTTTGCCTCATTGATGCCCACTCGCCCAGCTCTCTCTGGAGCACTTCACAGCCCTCCCTGGTTCTCACCACCCTGAACAACTTTCTTCTGAAGCTTTACACAGAGGCCAGGAACACATCTACCTGACAGGCGAGTACTTTTACATTTTTCGTCTCTGTGAGACAAGCCAGTTCATATAACGTAGTATCAACAGAACTATAACATCAGAACTGTTGTGAAGGCTGCTCGGGCTCTTTACACTCCTGGCCAACTGGTTGATATTACCTCTGGATTTTCTGTTTGGACTAAAACCCTTGAGCCTGTTTTATTTTGTTGCCAGTTACAATTTGAAATGGTCATGTCCTTCAGACTTAAACCAGATGAAGGTAATACAGACTACCTTTTAGATAGTCAAGCTTGCATTGCAACATGGTGAATCCCATCAGCTTACTCAATGCAGATCTTCCCTGCATTTCCACACACACCCCAGAAGCTCCTTCTGACCATAAATAGCTGAACATAGGACTCATGAGTACATGAAGCCATTAAGATCCTAGGTCTACAGTGAGAAAGAGGAAATCAGACAAAATCACCCCTCTTCTATCAACAAGGCCTTTGAAGCAGTTTTGGAAGTAAATGTGTGTAAAACTGCATCTTACGCAACAGTTTAGTGAATATCTGAAACTAAGTTATTAACTAATGCAGTCACATTAAACAAGAAACATATTTCAATAAAGCAAACATCTTACCAAATTTCTTAACCATAACTGTGGTTTGGCATGATGTCTGAATTGACAAACCATAACTACAGACACTGCTTCATTTTTGGAAGAAACAGGAATGCTGAGCAGATGGTAAATGAAATACACAAAAGCAACTAGAATGCAGTTTGCATGACCTGTGGAAGTTCCAGCTATTAGTGAAAACCATCATTTAGTCTGAACTCAGCTCACCTGCTTAAACACAAGGCACACGAGAGCTTCATTAACTCAAAACTTGATATTTCGTGGAAAGAACAAGTTTGAACATATTTAGTCTCAATTTTTTTCTTTAACAAGCTTGCATATAGAAAAGATCCTGTACTTCATGTCTTAAATTTAACATTAAGTCATTATTCCAGTAACTTATGGAAACACCTACTGCAAAGTGAAGAGAATGCATGATCATGTGCCTTTATGAACACTTTGCATGTTAATGCCAGATACTACAAACTAGGTCATCATAATTTTTCTTTCACTACTTTTTCATACCAGTGTCTCCACTTTCCTTTACGAAAGATCAGGGCTAGGAATCACCATGGATCCCCAAAACAACAGTCCCCTCTGGGCACCTCCTCACACCTACCAGACCCAACACAAACATCACATGAAATCGCAATATATCTTATCTCCTATTGGCAGCCACGCAGTAGAATATTAAAAGTTACTGAATTTTGTGAATTCATGACGGACAGTGAAAAATTCAGAGGCAACAAGTTTAAAAATATTTTCAAGCTTCAGCAAAAAAAAAAAAATGAAGCTACCGTATATATACTATCTATTTGAACACTCAAAATAAACATTTGAACACTCAGAATAAAGGGATTATCACACTGTTCTAATCTAGTAATAAAGCTCCATGTTCTGTTTGACAAGGATGACATTCTTAGATTTTTAACAGTTCATTTTACTAGACCTCTGTGTTGCTGAAGTTGCTTATTGTACCCAATCATACTGTGTGTTCTCACATTATTAATTGTAAATTTGCCACATAATACATAGGTTTAACAAAACAATTTCAGCACTAGATATTCCAGATACTAGTTTCAATCATGGCCAAATCATCTTAATCTCAAACTATAGCAAACTGCTTGAAGAATCTTCTATTGTTAGGTTGTCAACAAAATTCTTATTTCAATCTAAACATAAATCAACTGCATCCTGGAGAAAACTTTTTATGAAAAAAGTCCATGTACCACAAGTAAATCAAATGTTAGCCCACCTATGATGATACACCGTTTAAAATTCCACCTTCCTAATGTCTCCGGTATACTTAATCAGACACCTTATCTTAAGTCCCATAAATCAGGTTTAGCTCCAATGAACAGACTGGAGAACACACGAAACTGCCTTAGACTGAATCAGACAATCAGTCCATCAAAGTCAGTATTGCCTACTCAGACTGGTAGTGGCTCTCACGGGTCTCAGGTAAAGGTCTTCCACATCACCTGTAACTGATCCTCTTAGCTGGAGATGCAGGGGTTTTAACCTAGGACATTCTGCATTCCTAGCAGATGCTCTACCACTGAACCATGGCCCCTTCCAAGAACAGGAGGCAGTAAAGGAGATAACCTAGATATGATTGTGAAATCTGATTTAACAGGATTCAGCATAACATAAAACATTCTACTTAGAATCTAAAGAGCTAGAAACTGGCCTGCACAACTTGTGACTTTCCAAGAAGCTACATTCAACTGACCAGCCATATATTTCAGCCAGTAAGGCATTTGACTTCTCTGTTTTTGCAGCAAACAAGTGGAAATGGACAAAAAAGTTAGTGAACCCTGATGGGCACCAATACTCAGCCGCAGGCTGCATTTGACTAAGAAGTCACCAGTTCTCTTCTAGTGATTATCTAGTCTTTACACCACATTCTACATTTTTCTGTGTCTGCACACAATGTGTGCAGTGCACAACTATAAGTAGCAGCTAGGAAGGTACGTGATCAAAGTATTTTCTGCTCATGGAAAGTTTGTTTTATACCTCTTCATCAGAACAAGCACTTCTTGTGCAACACCTTATGTTGTAAGCTGCCCTGAGCCCATTTTTGGGGTAGGGTATTAAATAAATAAATAACACTGTTTAAGATGAAACAATGAATCTCCAATTCTTACCGTTCTCTGTTGAATTTTAGGGAATGCAGTATAGCAGGCCTCTTCTGACGCAAGTTCCATAAGTGTACGGTATCATCAGCCAAGGCACTCACAAGGGCTCCCTTACAAGAACAGAAAGGTATGCAAGAGAATTTAATATTGACTCAGTTTTATCTCTCAAACAAGCAATATTTTATTGTTATTAAACTAGAAATAACGATAATATATCAATTATCCTTTTCTGTCATGACAACTAGATCCTATTGACAATCCACATACCAATACTAGGACATAGCACAATAGGTCCATAATTTATAAAAAAAAAAGTACCCTACAACTCAATTGGTTACCAATGTTTTCTATCTGGAGACACCCCCCTCCCCAAATGTCAGTATTTTGCAAAGTACTTGGGCCACTAAGCTTAATACACATTTCAAGTGTAGCCAATTGCACTAAATAAGTTGTCTTCCTAAGTTTTAAATACATTAACTCAAAATGCAAAGTTGACAAATTTGGACAAAACAGCACTGTGTGCAACGAGCTCACTAACCTCGTTTATCAGGAACTGAAGTTGGATAACAGCTGCTCCACTGTCATGCTGGCAGTAGCATTCAACTCCTGGTCGACCAAAACTATCATTAATTTCATTAAGGAATAAGAGTTGCCATTGGAAACAAAGAAAGTTCTGCCTCAATATAACTAGTTTATAACATGGTCTCATCTGTGGATACTTAAACACCTCTCGAAGGCACACCCAGCCGTGCACTAACCAAAAAGCAGAAATCTCAGTTTTCATAGCAAATGTGTTATGTAGTAAGAGTGTACATTTGGATATTCACAAACTGAAAACCAAAATAGCCTGAAAATATACCCCAAACAAAAAGCGTTCTCAAAATTAGGGGGAAACTATTTTTTTTTCTCTCCCGAAGAGGAAGACTGTATGGGTTTAGGGAATACAGCAAAGGGCAGAGCACTCTGGGAAGAGGGAGGAAGAGAGAACATGACACTGATGCTGCTGTAGCCCTTAAAACACCATTTGAAGAGTTCCTGGGCAGCAGACCAGGCTGAGTGTGGACACCAGGCCTACGGAGCATTGAACTCAACAGGGATAGACAATCTATTACCCAATGACAACAGTGGAAGTCTAAAGGGATGCTTAAAGAGCCACAGTGACACTGATGCCACAGCCGAGCTACGGCGTACACACTCCCTCCCTCCCAGCTCCTTCTGCCTTTGAGGGAGACAGCTAGGCTAGCTGCCACCGCCATGGCTTTTATTTATATTTCTAGGCTGCCTCTTCAGAGTTCTGCTTGAGACAGCTTACAATTAAAACCACATCACAGTATTAAAAACAAGCTTTTGTGCCACATCACTTCAAACATCTACTGTTAATGGGTGGTAGATCTAGCCTCCAAGTCTACCATTTGTTGATTCCAAAGAGTGGCAGAATTGACATTCAGACTCAGAGGTCAAATCTACCACCTAGGAATCTAAAGTTTACAGGTCGACGTCAGCATCAGTACCACAACCAGCAGAGGTGCACATGCTCCATCTCTCCCTCCTCCCATACCACTCCTGGTGCCTTGAGAAAGGGGCAATTCTGTGCACCAAAATTTACAGTGTTTGTTTTTAAGTGCATGATTTTAAAGTGCTGATACTCCTGAACCTGAAGAATGGTCCCAGCATATTTCCACAACAGTATTGACACTCCTGAAAAATCATGCCCTTTCTAAAATCCTTAAACTACATGAAAACAAAATTTTTTGAAGTGCACACCCCTTCTGTGTAGTATTTAAGATGCTTGTGCACCATTGCTTATACTTATGAAAATCTCCACAGCTGGAATCAGTTTACATGAAACTGAAAGAGCAACTTTAATAAAATGACTGCTGAATTAACACAAATCTGTAGTTTGTGTTAACATGTTTAACAGTGAAAGCCCACTGTTTCTAAGATCAATAGCTGTGTCAATCATCCTTAAAAGGCCAGCCTCTCCTCCAGGGTTCTGAACCAATCCTTGTGATTTAGGTCTCATGCAAATCCAAGTGATTGGCAGCCAATGTTAGCCCATGGAACTCCACTGGAAGGGAGGTGGTGAGCCAGCCTGTGTGCTTGAGTGGTGTGGAAAAAACTTCCCCCCCCCCTTCGGACAGGGATTTTGTGGCTCTGGAAAGGAGTGTCAGCTTAGCCAGGCTTTTATTAGGGCTTGGGGTTGGCTCAGGGAAGAATCTTAGTGTGACAAATAAGCATCTCCCACCACATAACCACCACAGTAGTCAAATGCCTTTTAGAGGAAATAAATCTTTCTTCCCTGCTGGAACAAATATATGAAGAAACAGCTATGTATCCTGTCTTGGAGATTATTATGATTGTTCTGAGGCTTTGGAATAAAGGTCCTGCTTCTGAACAAGTATGGCATTGTGTTTAGAGCAGGGGTGTCAAACATAAGGCCTAGGGGCCGGAACAGGCCCGCACAGGGCTTTTATGTGGCCTGCAAGCAACTAGAGCAACGGAGGGAACAGGAGACTGGCTTGGGGGGAGTGGGTAGAGCCACTCCAATTGTGGCTTCAGCATGGCAGAACAACCTCATCTACAGCAGTCAAGCAGTGTGGGGGCATCTGCTCAGTGCTGCACTGCTGGGTCTCCAGTCCACCCATATGGTTTTTTTTTTTTGCACCCCCCTCCCAGGCCAAGAGGCCTTGCAGTGAGGACACACCAACTCAGACCTTACCAGCTGCTGTCCTTTATACAGTTTATATCTCCAGTAACTGGCAATACGTTTTATGGCACACATGGCCCAGCTCAACAAAGTGACATTTATGTCAGATCTGGCCCTCATAACAAATGAGTTCAACACCTCTGGTTTAGAGTGCTGGATCTGTCATGAGAGTTCCCCAGTATGTAAGTGTTTGCATTTATTTTGAATTGTCATTCTGTAAGTACTTTCTGGATTGTTATCTAAGTCATGTAGTGCTTTATCTAACAAGCACCTGTATGTAGTTGCCTTTCAGGATGGCAGCTGGGAACTGTCGAGGTAATTGGTTGACAGCCATCTATAGCTCAAATGTCAGTTTGACAGCTGAGCTAGATTCAGTTCAGATCAGTTAGATCAATTGATTGATCATTCTGATTGGTCACTCAATTAGCAAAGTGACAGAAGGGCTAGCATACAGGGCAAGAGTGAGGAAGCCAGAACAACACAGAAGAATAACACGTGATGCCATATTGAAGAAAACAGCACATCAGGAAGAGCATGTGAAACTGGAAGGAGGATCTTCACACTCTTCAGGACTTCCACTCTTGTATCATTGCTGCTACTCAAGACATCTGCTTTGGAGCTGTAAGCTGCTCAGGGTCAGTGTCTAGAGACTAGTTAGGTTTATTGTCTTTGTCTCACTGTATGCCCCTTTCCCCTACGTGTATATTTTTATGTATGTTTACCTTTTATAAATAAATTTCTAAATTCTGTTTTAATTATTGGAGTAAGTTACTTGTCCAGAACCCAGGGTCCTTTTATTCCAGTACCACAAATTTATGCTACCAAATGGATATTTTTTCCAGTTTGGCATAATTAATTCTTTTTATTTCCTATCACCTTGGCAAGTAGAGATCATGGGGGCACCCTGATGTTGTGACAGGATCACAAGCTGGGAGACCTAGTTTCAAGTCCTGGCTCTCCATGAAACCCTTACTGGGTGGTCTTGGGCCAGTGACTCAATGTCAGATAAACCTACCTCACAGGGTTATTGTGAGGAAAAAACCTGAAGAGACCATTGAAGAGGGGCAGGATAAAAGTACACTAAATAAATTATGGAAGACATTAAAGTTAAATATCCATGCTTGGCAGCAGATCTCTGAGTGCAACTGCTGAACACAACAGCAGGGAAGGCCTTGATACTCTGCTTCTGGATTCCCCCCAAACATCTGGGCATTATTGGGAAATTGAAAACCAAATCTAGATGGACCCATCTAGTAGTACTGTTCTTACTCTCTTACATTCCTAAAGACATCCCTCATTAAAAAGGGGTGATCAGACCTACACATGTTCTAAATTTCACACATTGCTGACTGATATAATGGGGTTAAAATGCTGGTTTGTCATGCTGCTCCATAAACTCATGGAGATATAAGAAAATGTTTGTGTAAAAAGTTTAAGAGATAAATGGGAGAAGTTTTTCATAATGGGTGTCTGGCAGAAGGTGCCATTGTTAAAAAGAGGTTGAAACGTAAAACACTAACTGTGTGAGCTTATACTTTCAAATGAAGGAGACTTACAAGTGCAATCCTGTCCACAATCTGCTAGAAATAAGACCCATTATCCTCCATGAGGCTTATTCCCCAGTAAGCATAAGATTGCAGTCTTAGAGAAGTATCACAGCCATGAATCAGTGCTGTTTCTAATCATTTATTTATTTGGATAAATTAAACTCTTGTGCACTCTACAGTTTTCCTATTGTGTGATTTTATGGTAACAGTCTTTCCATCTCTGTATGACTTCTGTTACATGCTTGTGACCACCTTTGATATGGTAAAACTACCTGATATATTTACCCTTTCAATTCCATCTGCTGAAGTATCTGTGCTACATTTCTCTTACAAGGAAAAAAGTCAAGTTATGTACTAAGTGACAAAATATCAGCCTGCTGACTTCAACAATCGGACCCAAATATTTGCAAGACTTATAGGCAAATATTTGAAGTGTAAACTGGCATTCTAAACTCCCACCACAACATTGTGAGAAAGCAAGTAATCTTGCTCACTGACTTCAGTGGGACTTGTGTGAAAGATCGTATAATTGCCTTTTGAATGGAGAAGACAACAAACTGTATTATTGTACATATTGATCAAAAGTTTTCAAAACAGAAATTCCAAGCACAGAAACCACAAGGACTTGAAGGAGTCACTTCATTTCCCTCAGATCCCCTTCTCCACATCCTTCTCTTCTCCTAGCAGCCCCCATCTCCTTTCTCTGCTTCCTTCTCTACTTCCTAACCAACTTTTCTTTTATCTGTGCTCCCCAGTCTTCAGTTTTATTTTTATGTAATTTATACCCCATTTTTCTCCAAAATGCAGACACCATCTTACTCCTTTCTTACAATTTCATCACAATAACATTGTGGGGTAGATTAGACTGAGAGTAACTGGTCCAACATCACCCGACAGCCTTCCACGGTAGTGGGGTTTGACCCTGGGTTTCCCAGACCCTAGTCTGGTATTCTGTTCTGACCACTACACCACACTGACTCTCAGCCTTCCCTTCCCCTGCCAACCTGTCTCTAGAAAAAGTTTGGCCAAGTTGCAAATGTCTTGTGGCAGCAAGTTGCTCAAGTGAGTTGTGTAGAGGGCAGTGCTGGGTCTGACCAAATTGCACAAATTGTGCAGAGACTGCTTGACCCAGACAAGTTTTCCAGTAGCCACTGGCACCTGGGTGAGTTGCACAAGTTGCATGGCAGAAAGTTGGCCAGTAGTTGCTGCCGGGACTTGCCCCAAAGAGTCCTCCTTTCAAGGCAAGAGGATCAGGGATGAACCAGAAAGCCAAAATAACCCTGGAAAGGGCCATGCCCCCGGTTTTTTACTGACAGAAAACAAGGTTTGAAGAATGGGAATATTGTTGCAGTTGCCTAGCAACCTCCACAAGGGCCACTGAGCTCTCAGAGACTTCCATTTTTTAAAGGAGAGATGGTGTTTCTATTATTTTGGGGAGCACTAACCCCCTTTCTGGATTTTAGATTTCATATTTTTCTGAAAACTCAGGGCTTTTCTCATATTTGCAAAAAGATCTGTCTTGCTTGTTCATGGCTCCCGTCTCTGGATATAAACGTATCCAGAGATCAGGATTAGGACTGTGCACCTAAAAAAAAAGTTGGTATTTTTCGGGTTCAGATATACCAAACCCGAAAAATATTGGTATTTGGCGATATTCCCGAATCCCAGTATCAGTATAATAGTGGGGTTTGGGAATTTTCAGTATTGCCGAATTTATTTGGCTCAGTTATACCCTATGGGGAACATTCAAGTGGAGGGAAGTGAAACTGACCTGCTCTCCCTCCTCTATAGGGCAGTACTTTTTCGGGAAGCTGAATCAGATTCAGGGAGCCTGAATAATGCCGTATAGGCATTATACGTGTTTTTTTCGACTTGGCCAAGCCAAATCAGAATATGCTGAGAATTAGATACATTGATGCATAAAGAATAATCACATGAAAAACACTACCATCGCACTTGTGTTATTTTAATGTCCAAAAGGTAACTGTATTTATGTATCTCAAATTCCTCTCGTCATTACATGCCACAATCTCCTTTAACCCACAGAAAGCCAGTACATTCAGCCATTTTGGAATACCTAGCCCAATCATAGATGCACAATCTCTCTGGGCAATTCCTGCATCTAAAACTGTCTTGTTGGTAATTAAAGTTTTACAGATGCACAGTGGCCTGTACCCCAGCCACACAGTTACAAAGACTTAACAGCACACTTGTTTTCTTATGAAGCAATAACAGTTCCACCAATTCTTCTCTCCCATTTTCCTCCTATACTGCTCCTGAGTGTCTGCTGATCCCAGGACTAGCATTTTAGTGGGCTGCAGTGGGGAGGGGGGGATCAACAGAAATTGTCACCCTCTCTTCAGAAAACATGTTTCTTTATGCCTTCAGATCTGTGGAATCAGTTCAGTGGCTTTCCTTTTTGGTTTTGTCCTATGGAACAAAGTCTTTAAACCAATTCCAAGATTCCTGATGGGATGCCAGTCATAGTGTCATTTCCTGTATCCATATTCACAAGCATCCAAAAATTCGTACAAGCAGCATAAGACATTTTCAGGAAGCATGACTGCAATTCTTAATAATTCATTAACTTGCTTGTCATATCAAGCAACAATACTGAACCTGTAAAACAGAACACTATGCTCTTCAATGTAAAGCTCAAATTTACAGCTAAAATAACACACAAAGACAACTAGTTCCTGCAAATACATGATACCCACTGTAACTACACCCCTCAAATCTCCAGGAATTTCCCAACCTGGAGGAAGCAACCCTATTTCCTTCCTAGCCAACCATTAATGTACCATTACCTGCTCCTCTAAGACTTCAGGTTTCCAACTTTCCCCCCCTCCCTGTGGCCTCTACCTAGGAAAACTACAGTCTTTCTCCACAGTGGGGACCCAAGCAGGAGAAAAGCTACCTCAGCAGGGTATAATGACACAGAGCCCACCCTGCAGTGCAGCTGTTTTTTTCCAGGGGAACTGATCTCTGCCATCTGGAGAGCAGCTTTAATTCTGAGTTATCTCCAGCCTTCACCTGGAGATTGGCAGCAATGGTTCCCCAGGAGGAAAAGCAGCTTACATCATTCTCCTCTCCTCCTTTTGATCTGCACAACAACCCCGTGAGGTAGGTTAGGCTGAAAGTCTGTGACTGGTCTGGCAGACCCTGCTCTGAAGCACTAACTGCTACACCTAGGGTAGCCAACCTCCAGGGGGAGCCTGAATATTGCCAAGTATCACAACTGAACTCCAGACAACAGATCTCTCCCCCCCTGGAGAAAATGACTTTGGAGGGTGGGCTCTATGGCATTCTATTAAGCTGAGGCCTCTCCCCTCCCCAAATTTTGGCTTCCATAGACTCCCCCACAGAATATCAAGGAATTTCCCAACCTGGACCTGGCAACCCTAGTCAGGACTGGCCCCAATGAGTTCGCCACAAAGGCCTGGAGAGCACCTCCTGCATTTGCCTTTTTACTGACAGAACCAAGCATGGTTGCCTAGCAACAGCTACTGAAGGAAAAGTTAGTCCCAGAGGACTAAGCAGAAGTGTCTTTATCAGGAGAGATAGCCATTTGGCAGTTTATTCTGTGAGAGAAGAGTGTTCAGGCTAGCAGTGGGCAGGGGAGAGGAGCGGACCCAGCACCCAGCCAATGGCACACAAGTACTCGAGTGGCGGTTGATTCGCCAATGGCTGATGGAGTGCACAGCACAGCCAATGGAAGAGCTGGAAATGGCCAATACGTAAGGGAGTTATATATATAGGATGAAACTCAGTAGTACTGTATCTATGCCACTGCTCTATGGAAAGAAGTATAATTCTGAGAATATTAAATATTCAGCTTCATATTGCAAAGTCTGCTCCTGGGCTAGGGTTGCCAGCCTCCAGGTGGGGCATGGAGATCTCCCACTTTTACAATTGATCTCCAGCTGACAGAGATTAGCTCACCTGGAGAAAATTGCTGCCTTGAAGGGTGGACTCTATGGCATTGTACCATGCTGAGGTCCCTCCCCTCCCGAAACCCTGCCCTCTCCTGGATCCACCCCCAAAGTCTCCAAGTATTTTCCAACTCAGACCTGGCAACCCTATCCTGGGCACTGAAAATCTGAATCATCTCATTTATATTAATATATTTCAAAACAGTAGTCCACAAAAAGGGTTGCAATGCGCATAAAGTTTCTACTTGCACAAGCAGAAATTTTTAAAGAGGCCATAATAGATATCTGTATTAAGTAAAACATATTGTATCTCCACTTGTGCAAGACACTGTGCAACCAGTTTCTGAGAACTATAATACACAGGGAGGAAAGAACTAGACATTGCATAAGATCTTGCACAACAGGAACTGTGCTAAATCCATTTATGTTTGTCTGCAGATTACCAGATCCAAGCCAACACTATAAACCACGCTGGTGTTATTAGATGCAAAACTATGTTAAGCATACACAGTTGCCAACTTAATTATGAAAATATCACACCAGATGTGGACAATATGTAGAGTATCAACAAGGGAAATAAATTAATGCTATCCAATTTCCAGCGTCCATTTTGTTTGAATGTACAATACTTCTGATATGCTTAGGTTGTCCTTAAACTAAAACAAGAAAATAGGTATATGAAGGGAATTTTTTACTGTGTTCTTCATCATGGCACAAACGAAGTATATAAAGCCTAAACTGCAGAGTTTGCACAAAATTTGCTTTGCTATTTCAGAGGCTACCCATTCAATTCTGAACTTTCTCAGATGCTGTTGTTAAAACACAGACTTTTTAATGTCTTAAAATCCATACTGTACTTTGCCACTCCTTACTGAACCACTTAACATCAAACTATAGTTCATTTAACTTAAATTGTATTTTTATAAAATATACCAAGGATGACTAATAATGCAAATCATATGTACATTGGTAGGTTTAGAGAAAGTATCAATGGACAAAAAAATCATTTTTAACATAAGCAATAATGTCTAAGGTTAGGTGCACTTCTAGGTGCAGAAATGCATTTTGGATTAAAGAGTTATATATATATATATCTACAGCATGCCCACCTAGTCTTTAAAGCATTTCACTTATCCTAAAAGAAAATATTTCATAGGGGGGGTTCCCATCAGAAAAACTGAAATAAGGCCAGCATAACTTTAAGTTTGTCAAAATTTGCTTTACTTACTACCAGGCAAGAAGCAATAAAGTAGTTACACTCCTTAGAATGGACAAAGTCCAACAAATTTCTCTGATCTCTCTTTTCACATTTTGCTCATTTAGAGAGACATCAGAGATATTTGTTGGTCTTTGTTTATTCTATGAAATGTAACCATTTTATTGCCTCTTGCATGGGCTAACTTGAAACCAGCTCCATTTGAATCTGCTTCTGCACCTGACACTCACTGCAGACTTTAACAGGCCCTAATATCATGTCCTGTGGCATTCTCCCTTCCCAAAGCTCTTTTTAAACAATTTTCTTGGAATTTTCTCAGAACAGCCAGACTGAAGATCAAGCTCGAACACAGTTGTGTATCATTGGATTGGTCCTAATAAAGGTATGTTGTGGATTTTGTTCTTAGATTTTAATTGAATGGTCTGTGGTATTTGTTTCTTCACTTCTGCTCAGCTATACCTAAGATTTTAGTTGGTTTGTACTTAGTACCACTACTATTTTAAAATTTGTTAAGATGTAGTTGGTCTGGTGTGTTGACTTGCATGGGCTCCACTACAATACATTGCAGCACATAAAAAGTTGCAAAGAAAATGCAGAATGATTTTTCCATTAAGGTCTTTGGGCCCAGATAGGCTACTCTGGGACTCAAATGACAGCCCTCAGAGTGGAATAGGAATAGAATCTCTGCTCTTGGACTAGAATGACACCCCCCCAGTGGAATGATGGCCCCTAGGAAGAAGCAGAAGCATTCCAGTTCTAGAATAACAGCTACTCAGAGTGGAATGATTATCAGGAGGTCCAACAGTGGGGCCAGGACACTAGAAGCCCTCCCACTGTTGCCCCCTCCCAAGCACCAGGAATACAGAGCATCACTTGCCCCGTGCAACTCCACACATGAAATTGGTCACTGTTAGAAGGATGGCTATATCATGCACCATGGGGGAGCGCCTCAAGACGCAACCCCCCTTTGCAGTGTGAGAACTGCAGACACCACTGGGGACTCACAGGCTCAACTGTAGCAATCATGGCCACTTTCATCATTTTAGTACACAGTTATAGTCTTAGTCTACACACACATACAGAGAGAGAGAGCACGCAAGCTTTCTCTCTCCAGGGATCAATTGCCAATTAAATAGTCACAACGCTTATCTCTCCTTATATATAATTGAATAGTGGGTGCCAAAGTTCTAATTCTAAAATGCACTCCCTTAGTGTATGGCTGATGGCACTGCTCCTCAGCATATATCGCCACCAATCAGAAGGCAAAGCCTGGGTCCCGCCCACACCACAACTGCTGCGACAACCTGGTCTTTTGCATATGGAAGCTGATTGGACTTCAGTCCATTCCACACCTCAAACTCCCCCCCCGCAAGGCAGTTGGGATTTTCAGTTGCATAACATACCTCATAGGGGAGAGGAGAATGGGTAACAATGGTTACCACTCTCCAGGTGAGGGCTACAGATAACTCAAACATACAAATGCTCTTCAGGTAGCAGAGATCAGTCCCTCTGGAGAAAACAGTGGACTCTGTCATTAAACCCTGCTGAGGTCGCCACAGGAAACTGACACTGTTTGCCCAAAGCCAGAGCACTCTCCCAGAGCCTCTTTCTAGATCCCGTTGTATTTATTTCCGCAACGGGCATTATTTCTATTTACACATATATTGGGGGGGAACTGACCTGTTATCATTCATACCTCCACAAATAAGACTCCACTCCTCTTAGGAATATGCATACAACTAGAACGAAAGTGGGTGACACAGCCATCACAGTACACCCCTGTGACAGGAACCACTAAAAATCTGCATGACTACTTCTACTAATCATTTATCTAGTACCAGCAGCATTATACATCTAAAAAACTAAAGTTTACGAAAGAGATTAGAAAATGTTTCCCTTTCAACAAGTCTGTCCACTCCCTCATCTTTTCCAAATCAGTATCCAGGTGCAAAAGTTTAAATGTTAAAACTATTTTCTCAAAACATGCTAAAAATACATGTGAATGTTATATCTGATGAAAAATTTTAAAATAATTACTACTGAAGGAAAAATGGAAGTAAATTGTTCGGTATGAAAGATTTAATTCAGTTCTGAATAATGCAAGTCACTACTGCTTTTGCATAGGAAGCTTCTGTAGGTTAATGCAGCTCTGAGTTTAACAGCAGAAATCACAACAGAAGGAAGACAACCTACAGACAACTATTTTTATTTATTAAAATATTAATACAGTTTCACTGAAACAGCAATATACAGCTGCACCTATTCAACCACTACAAACCAACAGAGTGAGGCAATGTGTTTTCACATATGAAAGTAGCACGTTTTCACTTTCTTTGTCTTGTCTGCTGAAATACTGAGGTAATGTTATAGTACTCAGACCAATTATTTGAGAACAACTTTCAAGTAGGAGCTTCTTTCATTTTAACAGTGTTAAATCCCATTATCTCAAATGAAGAGCAGAACTGGGCCTTGCACACATGGCTTATCCCAAGGAGCAAGAAGATACCAACCTAACTGAACTATGTGGAGATTTATTTAGGATTTCTTTGGTTTCCTATCCAAAGGCATCAGAGTTTTTTACATTATATTCCTAACTAGATTTATGACAACTGAATCTGTAAGGTAGACATAATCTAATTGGTTAACTTTGGGCCATCATAGAGTATTCACACCTTGATCTTCCCACATAAATTTCCATACACTGTCCTGGCTTTCCTAGCAACTATTTATTTATTTCATTAGATTTTTACCCCGCCCTCCCAGCAAAGCCGGCTCAGGGCGGCTTACAACAATACAACATGCTTTTCCACATAGCACCAATATGTGCTAAGCATTCCACTGAAGCATGAAACATAAAGAGTGATGCAATCCCCGGGTTGGAGGGGGGGGGATTAATCCCTGCTGGTTAGAGCCAATGCACAATAGAATCATTCAAAAGCAAAAAGGACTTGCATAGAAGCCGCTTGTTTGTGTTTTTCAATAACACACTTCCTATCACAGGTAGTACGCAACATTTCTTAGGTGTCACAGTGCTTAGATAGAAATTTCCACCACAAATATAGCCAGCAAGTCAAATTCAAATTAAAAGTTTGTCTTCAGTAATAACACTCCAAAACCCCCATTGATATAATGGGTTGGATCCCGCAATCTGTCAGTGGAGGGTGGATAGTTGTGAATCTTTGCTCTATTCCCCTCCTTCCAGCAGACCTTTTAATCCCAGGAAAGTTTATTCACAGGATCCCAACATCGCATTAACAGCCACACAGGCCAGGAGGCTACAGTGAGCAGATAGAAGAGAATCAAATTGCCCATCCCACCTCTTCCATCAGCTAAACTCTGACCCAATTATTTTTCTTCCCTTTAGTTCAGGCATTATATAGTCTAACTATAGAAATCTTGGCTTACTATCTTTATGTAAACTCTGTCACACTTGCAAAGCAGAAAAGGCAAAAAAGATAAACTCATAGAAGATATCCCATAAACTTACCTAACACACATTTTAGAATATTTTATAGGCTTGTTTATACACAAAAAATGACCAGCTTAATTAAATTAAATCTGAACACTGTTATGTTAGCAAAATACATCTCTCTCTTCTGTCCCTCACCATTTATATTCATTGTAGTTAGTCTAAGATTTTGTCATTTTAAGGTGCATATGAATTGAGTCACATTTTAAGAATCATGCAAAAGTAGGACAATGGGCTTTACGCAATTTCACAAGTAACCCCTATACAGCTCCATATGTGGGGATTCCTGTAGTTATACAAACTCACAGTTATATTGCCTTTCAGTTTGCAGCTGTTCATTCCTCTGTATATAATTATTGAAAAAGAAGTATAGTATTTAGAAGTCACAGTCACTTAATGGGTATTTCCTTAACAGTAGTCACATCGGGTTGAAGTGAACTATGTGTTATTAACTTCAGTATCACAGTGCATCTACATCCCCCTACATATTGCCTATTTTCACCCACATTTTATTGCCTTCTATAGTTCCAGTTACACATTTTACTATCACAATTTGCTTATTGTTGCTTTCTCTTAATATACTTGGAAAGTACACAAATTTAGTTATTTGGTTCCAAGTCATTGAATTTTTATTATTTAATTCATTTATACCCCACTTTGAATCCCAATGGGGACCCAACAGAGCTTACATCATTCTCCTCTCCATGATTACAGCCTCACAACAACTCTATGGAGTGGATTAGGCTAAGAGTGTGTGACTGTCCTAAGATCACGAATTTGAACCTGGGGCTTCCAGATCCTAGTCCAACATTCTAACCATTACACCATGCTGGGTCTCTGCATTCTGTATTAGAATGTATCTTATGTTCTAGGATTCTTTGAGCCCAATGAAAGGCAGTGGGATACAATAAGTAAACAGATAAATGAATCTCAGCAATGCAATTTTTAAAAACAATTTTAAGTTCATACTTTGCTATACTGTGCCAGCTTTACAGTTACATTTTTACTTGCATATATAAAGCTGACTGACATTGAGTAAAACCATTGGTCTATCAAGGTCATCATCTATTCCACTATCTGACCCTTTATACTGGAGATGCTGTGGCTTGAATCTTGGACTTTCTGCATGCTTTACCCACTGAGCAAATTATATGCTAGCCATCTTTTAGATAAATTTAAAAATCGGATTGTCCAGGAAAACTTATTAGCTGAAGAACAAGCAGGGTTCAGAGAGGGAAGAACCACTGTAGGACATAGCCTGATCATGCAGCACTTAATAGATAAATATGCAGACAATAGCCCAGTTTCCTTGTATGCTGCTTTTATTGATTTAAAAACTGCTTTCGATTCTATCTCTAGGGTAAGACTCTGGGAAAAACTAAGAGCTACAACTATAGACCGGAGGCTTTTATATTTAATTCAAGCTTTATATTCTAGCTCATCGATCAAGGTTAGATGTAACAGAAATGGGCAACTTACTAATTATATACCAACATCAAAAGGTATGAGACAAGGATGTACTTTGGCCCCATTGTTATTTATTTTTTTATATTAACGACATGTTAAGCAGCTTAAGTAACCCAGCAGGAGAGTAAAAAACAGGATTTGGAGCATCAATGGCCACAGGGTGGAACACATAGAAAGCTTTAGGTATTTAAGGGTGATGTTACACCTGTCAGGGACTAGGAAAGTGCATCATGATTTTGTGGCCAATACTGGACAAAAATCAGCTTAGGTCATTCAAAAAAAATTCCACCTAAAATGAGGGCAATACATTTCTGCGGCACTTAAGCTCTTTCAGGCTAAGACTATATCCCAGCTGTTGTATGGAACAATAATAGGCCCACCGCCTTTATCCCGCTAGAAAGAGTTCAATCAAAAAAAATTTTTTTTAATTTAAGAGCGATATTTAGATTGCCCAGTTGTGTTTCAAATGCAAGCTTGCACCTAGACTCTGGATTGATCAAAATAGAGGCTAGAGTAAGTCTTGCCTCTATTATATTGTGGCTTAAGTTAAAAATTACCTTCCCCAAGGATTATCAATCCTTTGGGACTGTTTTCAATCTCCCTGGCTAACGGCGGTCCACCACACATTGAGAATTGTAGGCATGTCTGCTCTCCTGGTAATGGGACTGGACCAGGCGAAAGCTCTGGTAAAACAATGGGTGTTTTGACATTGAGCACCAGAACGATATTAAAAGAGCTCCAAATTTTTTGGCACCAGAGAATACTGGATACGTTGTAGCACCAGCTGCTTATTTATCATCATTGGAGATACCATCTCATTGCAGGGCTTTCTCCCTAGCTCATTGGAGAGCACTCCCCTCTGCAGTGGTCGAGGTGAGATATAGAAAGACCCCCATGCATGAGAGGGTTTGCCCCTGCGGAGCTGGTATGGTAGAATCTATAGAACATGTCTTGTATCAGTGTGGTTTCTACCGAGAAAGTTGTGCAAAATTCATTCTTCCTTTCCTTAGAAAGCCACAGGACTGCCCTGTTTCTGAGATTACTAGGAAGCTCCTTACTAGTATGAATCCACAAATCACAGCTTCTTGCACAAGGTTTTTTGCGGGTGCTAGCAAAACCCGTACAGTTATTTTAAGCAGTGGTTCTTAAATTTAATATAATATTTAGTTAAATCTGAGACATCTTTTATCAAATTTAAATTATATTTTTATTATCTGTTTATTCTTTTAGGTATATGTGTGTATATGATTTATGCTGGTCTTTGACCATATCAATAAATCTGAATCTGAGCCATGGCTCCTCCCACTCCATTGTTACAAGTTAAGGTAATTATCAAACTAAACCTACATTTAAGATTTCTTATTTGAATGTTCTATTTCATATCACTCTCATAAACCTCTACTTCCAACAGTAGCAATATCCATGTCACCCATCTATTGCTTGGCTAATATTTCAGAGATATGTAACATCCATACAGCAATTTCAAAGTGTTCAAAATATTTTATGCTATGATTGCAGTCACACACGTGAGATAACATGGGGGGGAAGCAAGGCTATTTACTCCGTAGGAACTTGACCCGCAGTTGCGTGATCATACAGTCCCTGGGAGCTGCAGGGGCAGCCTACCACTGCATGATCAGACGCAACCGCAGTTGAATTGGGGGGAGGGTTGCCACGTGTTTCCACTGCGCTTCAATGGGGGATCAATTATTCGCATCTCCGCGCTGAGTGCTCCTTCTGCAGTGTGCGATGATGCACATACTGAGACAGGGGGGGAAACAATGGCATGGAGTCGGGCTGGCCTGATCAGACTATCCTGACGCCATGTGAGCACACTGGCACGATCACACAGGGGAAAGTCCGTTCCTGGCCCATAGCAAACCCGTTTGCTACTGGACTTTCCCTAATGTTTTTTTACTCCACTTCTGTGGCGGAGCAAAACGGATTGGCGAGAGGTGTGGGATGCTTCCCAGATGTTTGCATCTGATTGTGCCCTTAAAATCCTCCTGGCATTTGTGCCTATGGCGTGGCTAATTCTGCATCTGCTCGCGGTGCCTATGGCGTGGCTAATTCTGCATGTGCTCGCACCCAAAAAATAGTTTCCACCCTTAAAATAATAATTCTATAAGGTAGCTTGTTATCCTCACACTGCAGATGGAGGGTTGAGGAGGAGAGAAGACAATTTAGACATCACAACAAATCTCTGTTCATGGTAGACACAAACACAGCTTACCTGTCATGCTCACATGTACCCTTCCTCTCACTTGCACACAGAGTACAACAGAAAGCTTTCTCGTTTAGGAAAGCCTTGAATCAAACTCTGACTTGCCATGACATCCTGGGCACCATGGCAAACTGGAGTTCGTTTCTTTTCAACAAACTGGGATTCTAAATTGAGATTAAGTAGTAATGGAAGAAGACATCTACTAAATAAATGGCAGAATAATTTCATAGGTAGCTTTTATTTTGAGTATGGATGATAAGAGTAGCCCCCGAAATTCGAAAAATAATGCCAAGATATGGGGAAAGCCCAAAATCAGTTTGTACTGCTTACACAGTCACTTTTCTAGCCATTGTTGTGTGATGGGCAAAGTAAACACTTGCTGTTTCAAAAATTAAGTTATTGGAGTGCCGCAGTTTTAAATGGATAATGGTTTAGGGACACGTGAAGTCACTGATGCGGAAATGTAAGGACTCTCGGGAATTATCTAATCAGATCCATATGTATTTCACACTGTGTTCTGCAGTGTTCCCAAGTTGGAGGGGTGGTAGGGAAGCACTGCTCATTCCCACCCCCCAATTCAGAGGTTTAAAAGTATATTTTCAAAAATGATTGCTGCAGCTACTCCTACTGTCGTATCACTATCAGCACCATCCACAACCAACATTTGGGAAGATATTAAAAGTTTTGTTCTTCGTAAGGATGTAGTACCAAGAGCTCTGAACTAGGCACAAAGAGCAAATATATGCAGTATCTTGAAAGCATAGCTCAAGCTTCTAAGTAGCTACTCAGAAATTCAACTGTACTAAGAACTTCTTCCAGGAGAACAGGCAAAGCAGCCCTACTTAGCATTCTATGTCACAATCAACATTTTAGATCTTAAGGTCTTTGGGACAGGATCTGGCCTTTTCCTTCTAGCGTAAATTAGTGTCAGGGTAAAGGCTTAATAACAAATAAATATCACTGGTCTGTGGCATTCATTTGAAAACATGCACTTTACTAAACAAAACCTAATTTTGTTATGCATATTTATTGTGTCCCCAAAGAAGACCCAAACAACTGACATCATTCTGCCTCCTCCACTTTATTTAACCTAGCTACAACCCTGTGAGGTAAGCCAGGCTGAGCAAGAGTGACAGGTCACCAATCAACCATCCATGTTAGACTGGGGATTCAAACTTAGTTCTCTCAGATCTTAGTACAACACCCAAACTACTACATCATGCTGGCTCTCTTTGACCTTGATCCCAGTCCAGGTACATGTACAACATCTACTACTGTAGCCTTAAATAAGAAACAGGAAAACTAAACAGGTGAACTGCTTGACCAGCAACATTATCAGAAATCACTGTAAGATGCAACACAATGTGCTTTATAACCACACAGGTAAAACTGGTTTATCCACAAGGACATACTGATTCCTCAGGCAAGTGTATACTGATGCATTTCATCTATTTGTAGAAAAGCTATACTTGCTTATGTAGCATCTTATGTTCAAGTTAAATCAACATGACTTGTCAAATACAAAAAATGCACAATCATCTCGTGCGACAAATGATGAAAGGTCAGCAGGACTACAGCACAGAATAGAGCAAATAAAATTTTATCTTGAAACTGATGGCCTTCTTCAGATGTTAAGACTTTTGCTAAGCTTCTTAGCAGGCATTTGCCCTAGTCACCTTTTGCATAACAGGAGAGGTAGCCTTGCTAAATTAAGAACAGATGAACTATCTGGTAGAGTTACAATTGTATTCCCCACAGCAACATCCCACTCAGGTGTATATTATACAGAGCCAGCTAAGGCGAATCTAGAAAACTGCAAAGAGAAGAGTATCACAGTGGGAGAACATAATAGATGGGAAAACCCTGATCCCTCATTCATTCTCACAGCCTGTTTAAACCAAATTACCACGCAAGTGGAATAGGTATTACAATGAACTGAGGCAAGGCCTTGGTACATGTTCATATAAATATACTGGCAGTCAATCGAGGGCGAATTCACATATTTATCCACAAATCATACACTGGTAGTTTTTCACTAACGGCATCCCTTCATACACTTGAAAATGTCAGTGCCAGGAGATCATTCCTGTAGTGTTTTGTGTGTGTGTTTTATTTCTGTGTTTTAATGTGGAGTTTTAAATGTATGTCACTGTGATCTAACATGTAGCCCTGTAGATTAAGGAAGAGGGGGGATAGATGGGTGATTAAAAGTGTGTTATAACTGGATGGTAGCTATATCCTAGGAAGCAGAGTTGACCTTTGTTCAGAGACAGGCTTTGTGTGAGAGTTAGTGATGAGCTCTGTGTGTGTCTGTGTTTGGGGAGGAAGGATCTTGAGTGAGGTGCTGTATCAAGTGAGAGAAATCTGTGTTTTATGTGGAAGTTATTAGCCTGTGTGGCAAAGTGGGAAGTCATTGGCCTGAGTGGCAAGTGAGAAAATAAGACTGTGTGGCTAGATCTATTTAAGGAACCATTTATGCTATTGTACTTATCTGAAACCATCATGCTTATTAACCATACAGAAACCTTATAAACAATAGTCATGTTTAAGGGGGGGAAAGCTGTTTACTTTAGAGTAAAGGATCCCCTTTTACCTCAGAGCTATCCTCATGCTCTGACCATTCTGTCAATCTACCATATACTACTAAGCCATCCTGTTCTTTGGGTCACACTAAGAATTCTAAGGCTTTGGTGACAGCAAAAATAAGGAAGGCAAGGAGGCAGCATAACAGACAGCACCTCGGAATACTACAGAGAGATGCCTTTACAGAGGTTACTCATATAGGGGTCAGACAGAAAAGCAATTCCCAATGATGCACAGAAATCTTTCAACATCCAATATCTTAGCCACTTTCAATGACATGCACATTCTTTCCACCAAGAAAAAGTATAACTAATTGTTAGGTTGAGCAGCCTGGTACCATACCCAAGAGTGGAGCAATTATATCTATAACTCCTTTAGAAAAGTTACAAAACAACAGCTCATGGGATATAATCCCTATCACCCTGCACCAAAAGGACAAAGTCAGTGATTTAAAGAGATGTGCTTGTAAGGACCTTCAAGGATTGCTGATGGGAAAACGTTACAAAGTGATAATGTAAAAGCTCTCCTATATTTTGGTACAGTTTAAGTAGCTTGCAGATTTCTTACGTACTGGAAAGTTTAGATCTAAAGTTATTAAAGGTGAACAAGATACATACGCCGAAGCATGCATATTCTGGTAATCTACATCCATCATATATATAATGCTTGACTAATGCCTGGGCCTGCTCCAGAGTGTACAGAGTAGAAAATCCAGCATTGTTATCTCCTTGAATTACAGCTGTCTTCCACTTGCTCATAATACATCTTTCAATACTAAAGAGGGAAAACTAGAGCATGGATCTCTATGGCAAATAGTGTACCAGAAAGTTACAACTGCAATAGTTGCAGCAGCTGATAATGAATGTAATCCTGCCTCCAGGATCATAATTGCCACTGTTATACATTTTGGGAGCTCCAGAATAGCTCTTAAGAATCAAGCCTGTATCTTCTCTATATCTGGGTTGCGTACATCAAGACAGATAGGTACCCCTTAAGTAGTTGAGCAGGAAAAAATGCCCATCTTTGACATAATCAAGTAACAGAGCAAGCAGATTGTTCGGTATTTGCTTGTGCATGCTGAATATATACCGTACCAGAAGAATATAATACAAATCCCCAAAATATGTAGGACTGTACTGGTTCCAGCAGATGCCCATCCATTGTTTTTTTTAAAACTTAACACAGCTGTTTGAACGGTCATAGCTTCATTTTTGCTATAATTAATTTCCAAGTATCCATTTTTGCAATACTCTGCAAATTCCTACCCAGCACTCATTACATCGTGAAAACTATGTATCTCCATGTAATATATTCTCTTCTACAAAAGTACATATGTTCTTATGTATACTCAAAAGTAAGTGTTAACTGACAACTATCCAGAGCCTAAATAAAGACCTTTCTCCCAGGCCATCATGTACAATATGTTAAGGCTTGCTTTACCAGCAATGTCTGCCACCACACTCACACCCTGTTAATTCAAACTTGAATTCATTAAAATTGGCCCTGCCTCTTCCATGGTCACTATTATTTAACACAGCAAAATACTATGTACATAGCCATCCACTGCAAATTCAGCTGTAATATTTCAAATGCATAGTATTCCACCTGCCCCACAGACATGGGGCTGAACCAGTGATTTTTAAGAACTGTCACAATATGAATAGAGAAATTATAACTTGAACATGCCACAGCAAGATCAGGACTTCACAGGACTAACAGAATAAAACTATCGTAAATTAAGAATAACAGATTTTATACATAAATCAAAATGCACTATTTGATTGTTCACAAGAAAAGCCATAGGGAGGAAAATAAGCATAGAAGAAATTATGGAGAACATTCTGTGGGCAGTAATTTAAGAAGCTAGTGCTCCTAGTTAGCCGCCTGGCATAAACCAGTTAGCTGTTAAAGCCTGCCCAGCCTCTTCAGATAATTTCAGGAGCCTTTCAAAAAAAGGCTTAAAGCATCCTGAAAAATCTGGTTTCATGCAAGATCCTAGATACGTTAGGATACTTGCCCTTCACAGCTGCTCAGGTTTAAATTGTTAAAAAGGGACACATAGACCCCAGAAATCAACACAACAGCACGGTACAATCACTGCTCTTCTGGTCTCCATGTGTCTTTCTCTTAATAGAACAAGCATCAACCTCTGCATAGCATGACCAACTCGTCAGCTCTACCTCAACTTACATTGCATCTTCTAACTCAAGATTTTGCCTAGGAACTATCTAGGAATGCTTCAGAGGGAAACCATAGGAATTACACATGCTCATTTAAATAAATAAGCCTGAGTGGCAGCATTTATTTTAGAAACAGGACATGTATGTTTATAACTAATTAGGGTTGCCAGGTCCACCTTCGTCCCCGGCGGGGGACTTTGAGGGGCATTCCCAGAGGAGGCGGGGCATCCCCAACATGGTGACATCATGATGCCGCTTGGAGATAGGGCGTGGGGGGCCCGGTCCCTGCTGGCTGCAAGCACTTAAAGGGGTCCCTTTTAAGTGCTCACAGCCAGTGGGCCCCACATGCCCGATCTCCAAGTGGCAATGCCGCTTGGAATTCAGGCTCGCAGTCCACAACTGCCCCTCTTCCTCCCCTCTCTCAAGAGAGAAGTGGCTGTGGGTGTTTGGGCTTGGAGGTGGGGCTTCCCTGCCAGCCACTTGGCTGGCAGCAGGTTGAACATCCCAAAAAGCAGGTAAACCCCAACAGACCGGGAGGTTTGGAAACCCTATAACTAATGCTGCCACCCAGGCATGTGCATTATCCTCTGCTTTAACAAAAGAAAGCTTCCTAAACATTCTATTGTACATTTGGAACATTTTGTTTTGGGCAGTTCTTGTTAAGAGACTTTTCTCAGCTTCTTCTCCATGTGCATATATGATATACTCCTAATTTTAGCTATATTTTCACATCAAAGTTGGGTTTCTGCTAGTTTAAATACATCACAAGCTAGTCACTTTCCAAGTACTTTGAACACAATCATTCAAAATAATACCTGCAGCCACCTAACCTGTATCAACAAAAAGTTGTTCCCAGCAGTGTGTGGGGTTCTAGGCTATTCCATATTATCAAATGCAAACATTTAAGGGATGCAAAGCCAATCATCACATTAAAAAAAGGTTTTGCATAATAGCACTTTTAAAGTTAGGGAAAGCAATGGGTTGGATCATGAAAAAGGGAGGGGTCCCCTTTGACCACCAAAAAGGCTAAGCAAATAATCATGGGACCTTCATGTACAAAAGCCATGTCAATGGGGCTATGGTACAGAGGGGAACTGGGTAAGATTAGGGAAAAAAAGGTTGACTGGATCCAAAACTAGGATTATACTGACAATGGTCTATTGTAAGCTCTGTTCCAGGCAACAACTAAATCTAGATACTTCAGGAAGCTTTAACAATGCAGAATGTAGAATACAGAGCCGACACCAGCAGAAAGGAAGGAGGGAAGATCTCCCCTCCCTTCTATTCGGCAGGCCTCGGGGAGCCACCCCCAGGAGAAAGGAGAAAAGATCTCAGATCTTCCTCCGAATGCCATGAACTGAACCATTTCAGTAAACAGGGAGGTTTCTGAAGGTTCATGGTTCATGTGACCTCATAAACCACGAGCTGGGAAGGAACCACCATTTCCCCAGTTTGTGCCTATCTTTAGTAGGAAGTCTTTCCAGTCTATCTTCATTGATCTGGTACTGACTGAAGAGAAATGAGCCAATTCTACTTAGCTATTATTCCTTGGGTCCCCCTCCATTTCCCATACTTCCCCCTCCATTTGTCTTCCACGAAGCAGAATCTAGATGCTTAGTAGATTTTGTGCATGAAACCCACTGCATTTTTCCTCCTCTGAATTAAGTTTTTACCTTGCCTTTCTTCAGAGTACACCAGCACAGAACAGACAAATAGGTTAAAACAGTTAAAATGTGGGAAAATACATTTTCTTTTAATGGGTTCATTTTGCCCTTGTAACCAGTGCTGTAAATTTCAAACTTTGTTTTTTTAAAGACCCCATTTTTGGTGCAGAAAAAACTATCATCCTTTGAACTACTTTTGTTCTTTTGCATCAGACTCCAGGACTTTGCTTAGTGGAATAACTGCCTTCCCACCTGCTCAATTATTATACTATCCCTAGGAAAATTGAAACATCCAGAGATACAAATCCACAACACCCAGAGATTCAGGTATCAATGCTATTCTGATAAACAAGAACACTAAAATCCAAGAAGAAATTCAGCCGAAAATAGTTTCATAAGCAACTAGGAAAAAGACCCTTTGTGGAAATAAATACAGCGGCCTCTAGAAAGAGGCTCTGGGCGGGTGCCCTGGCCTTGGACACTCAGTGTCAATTTGCTGTGGCGACCTCAACAGAGTATAATGACACTGCATCCACCATTTTCTCCAGAGGAACTGATCTCTGCTACCTAAAGAACAATTGTAATTTTGAGTGATCTCCAGCCCTCACCTGGAGATTGGCAACGATGGTTCCCCAGAGGGGAATAGTTGGTTTGGAGGATGGAGTCTATGGCTTTGTACCTGTCCGAGGTCCCACGCCTCCTGAAACCTCACCCTCTCCAGGCTCCATCCCTCACATCTCTAGGAATTTCCCACCTGGAGTTGGCAACCCTATCTCCTTCCCAGCCAATCATCAACCTACCTTTATTCTCCCCTCACTCTTCAGCTTTCCACCCCACACACACCTGCAGCCTCTCCCGTGCTCTGAAGCCCTGACTGCTACGTCACACTGGCTGTCATACGGGGGCCACCTCAGCAGCATATAAGGATACAGAGCCCACCATTTTCTCCAGGGGAACTGATCTGTGCCGTCTGGAAAGCAGTTGTAATTCTGAGTGATCTCCAGCCCTCACCTGGAGATTGGACACATTTTACCTCAGAAGAGCAAAACTGGTTAGAATGTTAGAGGCAAAAGCCAATCAAGTCGCATATGCAAACGACCTCTGTGTTCTGAGGCAGAGGCCAATGAGGCTGCATATGCAAATAACCTCTGTGTTCTGACTGGCTATGGGGGAGGAGAGGAACTGCAAAATGTTTAGAATGTTGGAGGCAGGAGTCAGGCAAAGCAGCCAGTGAATAGGGAGACCCTCTGATAGGCGAACTGATTTTGGAGCGTGTGGAATGTTCTAGAGAAGTGCCACTACCATTCGGCTTTTATTTATCATAAGCAATGTTATCTCCAAAATGCAAAGTATATGGATTTGTTGTGTTAAATTAAGATCTGTGCTGCAAGCTAAAAAAACAAACCCACAGTTGTTTCCAACATAGGATATTTGTCCTAGGTTCAATATTGTAGTATAGCAGGTTTCTCCCCCCCCCACTTCCCTATAGCATCATGGTGCATTTGTGTACCCCCTGGGATTTCCCTAACTTTTCTCCAGGCTTTCCCAAACCTAATTTGCTGTAAAGTTTTGAAACATCAAAGAAAGCTGGCATGGCTGGTGTGTGAGTGGGAAAGTTTGCATTTTTCCAGCCTTGCCCACAAAGCAGCCATTTTCTCTGACTCTGTTCCCACATCAGCTGCCAGGATTTTTTGAGTCTTTTTAACTGGCAAGTGAATATTGTTATATCTACATAACGTTATAACAGTCTGTATCAGGTCCTCTGAATTCCCACTTTTAAAAAAATATCTAGCTCCTTTCATTGTGGAGATGTAAGGGAAAAAACATACATCTGCAATAAAAGGAGCAAGTGGCTTATTTTTTTATTGAAAGTTCTGAGTTCAGAGAACCTGATACACAGTTATTATAATGAAATTTAACCACTATATATATATTTTAAAAACAACCCTGAACATCCATGGTGGTGCGAACAGCTTTTGCCAAGAGACTGAGGCAGGGAAAACTGCCATATAGAAGCCCCACTGAGGTACTGTATTACCAGTTACAAGTGCAATGGGAAAAGTACAGAAGCCTGTTCTCATGTGGAAAATAACCTCATACTACCAAATACTATGCTTAGAAGATTTACTCCATAGTGCCAGAAACAGGCTACATTTCTTTAATCCCCAATGTTTAGTTGTTGTTCAATCGCACAGTCGAGTCCGACTCTTCGCGACCCCATGGACCAGATCACGCCAGGCCTTCCGGTCTTCCGCCGTCCTCTGAAGATTGCTCAACTTCATGTTCGTTGCATCTATGACACTGTTGTTTTATTTTTCAATAAATAAATGGTTTTTATCTTTATTGTCCTAAAACAAACTCATCTACATTGATAAGCAAGTGAGAGCCTTCAAGAGTTGACAACAGGATTTTTCAAAATTGTTTAGAGGAACCTGCTGATTCGTACTACTCCTGCTTCAGACTATCTGAAGGCTACAGTACTTTCTGTTGGTGTGGCCCTGCTACTCAGTAAGCTACAGCTGGCAGCTTATTTCCAGCAGAGGTTTAAATGTTAGTTACAGTTGTTAATATTAGTAAATAAAGCAAGTTTGCATTTAAGAAATAAGCTTTTCAGAGTAATCATCTGTAAAGCCACCGTTAGCCACAGGCTGCCCGTGCACCAAAGAGATGGCAGACTGAAGTCATTTTAAAAAGTTCTGGGGAGGCAAATGTGAGCAAGCTGCAATTAGACCATTCGGCTACCCCAGAACAACAAAAGTGTTTGACTCACATTCTTATTGTATAAAAAAAGGACTGACATAGATATTATTTTGTGTTTAGAAAGCTTAAAATGAATTTAAAGCAAAGGAAATTATTTTGTTTCAGAACAGCAGTGTGGATTCAACCTTCCCCCGACTCAAGTGGCTTTTCCATTGGAAGAAGAGCCACTTTACTGGGAGTAAGGCTCCAAATTTTGGTCAGTGGGAGTGGTAGGATCCACCTTTTAAGGTATTTGCAATTGCAATGGTAACAAAATCCTCCATTAAGACTCACACACAAGGCCAAGCTGGGAAGTAACAGTTTTACTAAGACACAGCATCATCAAGTAAAGCTGTAGCAGAACTAGCCTGCTCCGGCCTGCAGGCCCTATTCCGCCCAGCCCTCCTAGGTGTTTCTTAACCCCTGGAAGGGCTTTTCTTCCAGTCTTGAGTAGCCCGCCACCACCACCTGACCTTTAGTCAGAATTACCTACTGGGAGGGTCAGTACTCCCAGCTTCCCTTCCTAGTTCTGAGGCCTTGCCTCCGTGTCTCCCGCTACCCAGCACTTGGTCACCACGGGGACAGTTTACTGCTTTGTGCTCCCCCTGGAACGATAGCTACTTGCCAACTGCCTGCCTTCCCCTGGCGCTCCTTTTCAAAACAGCATGTCCGAGACAACTAAACAAGGGTTCCAACAGAAAAGATTTTACAGGGACACCACACAGCACTCATCGAGCCTGTCCTGTGCAAGCTGCACTGGCTTCCAGTGGAATACCGGATCAGGTTCAAGGTCTTGGCATTGACCTTCAGGGACCTACATATCTTTGGGACAGCCTCTCCTGGTATACCCTCAGAAGAGTGTTGCACTCTGTAGATCAAAATTTACTGGTGGTCCCTGGCCCAAGAGACATCCTGCGGTCAACCAGAGCCTTTTCTGCCCTAACTCCAACCTACTGGAACTCTCTGCCAAATAACATATGTGCCCTGTGGAACTTGTTAGAGTTCTGCAGGGTCTGTGAGGCAGAAGTGTTCCCTTCAGGCATTTGGTTGAGGACAGCGACGGTTTCATCCTGGCACTCCCATCCTCCCCCCCATCCTGTGAGATAGCAGTCTTATTGGCTTCTCTTGCACCATCTTCAGCTATATTTCTCTACTGGTTTTTAATCTTGTTTTGATTGATGTTTAACTGATGTTTCACACTGTTCTGAGCCCAGCTTGCCGGGGGAGGGCGGTTGAAAAATCTAATTAAATAAATAAAATAGGTAAAATGCAAATCCTCTGTCCTTTTCTCTATACATGCCCTAACAGATGTCAAAATAGGACAGGCCCCTTTTACTTAGGATGTTACAGACTCCTATAGAGTTACCATGACCTTGAAGCTTGCTCCAGCTCTTGAGGTGAGCACATGGTCAATGGCTGCCTTGTCTGTGGACATATCTCTGTGCACTCATGGACAAGGAATTTTTTTACCATATCTGTTTCTCCAACCACTGATCATATCAGCCCAGATCAAAGAAGCATTTCCTAGGGCTTCTTCCTGGAAATTATTCCTGGACCCATTCTACCCTAGTCTCTATCCCCTGCTAGGAGCAGGGGGACGGCACCACAATATGCTGGGTGATACTTCTACTGTGTAAGATACAGGACCTGTTTGGTGGTGGATAATAGCAGGGCGCCACTCATTGAGTCCCCTGTAATCACGTGCCAACACTGTCTGTCCCACTTGTAGCTGAGGGGGTACACCACATCCTCTGGCAGATGCTTGACCAAACTGTTCCTTCTCAACGTGCATGAGTAAGTCAAGTTTCAACAAATCCAGACATGAACATAGATGCCTACCTGGTGGTGACTGACCAGTGGTGGGGTGAGCAGTATTGCAATATGCCAATAATAACTATGCTAGCTTCTTCTGCGAAGAGCCATGGTCAGCTACCATGGGTTTCAAGGTTTGTACAAATCTTTCCACCAGTCCATTTGTGGCCAGGTGATATGGTAAAGATGTTTTATGATGAATGCCATTATGGCACATAAAAGATTTAAATTCTCCAAGGTAAATAGTGGTCCATTATAACTAACCACCGCTCTGGCAGACCTGCTCGGGCAAATAAACCTTGCAGAACTTCAATTGTCTGCATAGTGGTTGTTTGATTTCATGCAAAACACTTCAGGCCATTTTGAATGGGCATCTATGGCTATCAGAAATGTCATTCCCAAAGCTTCTGGTTTCAGCAGCCGCCATGGCGGCCGCGTTCTCCTGGAGCTCTGGGAGACACGTGCCTGAGCCTGCGGTTGGGAGGGGGTGTGACTGCACCACCCCCGGAGCCCTTATGTTGGGCTCCCAGCCATGGAGCATTAGGAGAGCCCTTCCTCCGGCGACTTGCCAGCGAAGGCAGCTTTTCCAAGCCCCGAAGGTCCTGCCACAGAGCTTCCTCGAATGGAACTAGGAACGCACACCGGGACAAACGTTTGGTGGCCGAGCAAACTGTGATTTAAAGCGGCCTCATCAATGAAAAGTGAGTCAAAGTTTAAGCAGAAACATCTGAAAATAAGCCGAAAGCCTCCCCTTTGGAAGCGGAGGGGAGGAGGAAACTCTTCCCCGATAAGAAAACAAATGAACTTTGTGCAGCAGATGAAAGGGGGGGCTATTAAAACAAGGTGGACTGAAATAAAAAGCACTTAAGAACTTACCAGACTTTCCCAAGGATCCTGGAGACTTTGATAACTTTTACGAAAAGTAAACCATCTCAAACATGGCACCTCAGAAGGAGGAGGAGGAGGATAAACAAGCAAACAAAAGCCTCTTGCTGGAATTGCCAGCCCAGCGAGTTCTGTCCCTAGACAGGACATAACTACAGACCTTCAAAGAATGCTGACTGAGGGGCTGTGCCCTCTGCTGGAACAAGTCACAGCAATGCATCAAAAGTTTGATGCACAACAAATAAGACTGTGGAAAAAAACAGAGAAAACGGAGCAAGAGCTCAAAGAAGTGGATGCCAATACCAAGAAGCTTAAAAAACAACTGCAGGTGATTGGGGAAAAAGAGACTAGCTGATGAGTCTCATCTGTTACAGCTGCAAATGGAAAGGGCAAGCTATGTTCTAATATTTCAAGGAGTTCCTGAAGAGAAAGGAGAAGATTTAAAGCAGATCATGTGTGATGCTATAGGCCCGGTAGCAGACTTCAAAGCGGATATATTACAAAGTGAAATAGATACGATCTTTAGGTTGTATTCTGAATATACAAGAAAGAATAATCTGCCCGGGGAAGTGATGGTGAGATTCTCCAGAAGACAAGTGAGAGATCAAATACTTAAAGCTACAAGTGGAACTACCTTGAAAATCAAGGACAAAGAAATAAATTTTTTGAAGGATATTCCCTTTGAAATAAGAAAGAAAAGAAAGAAATTTAGAGACTTGGTACTATTTCTTCAGAAAAACAACATCCCCTACAGATGGCGCGTGCCCAAAGACAACAGCACCAAGGGGAGTGAAGAAGAGGGAGCAGTGGCATCTTCTGACGAGGACTCAGATTCAAAACTTGGGGCGGCAGCCCCAAAAACAAGCTATCAGATGAGAAAGAAAAAGGACAAAAAATGAGTTGTTATTGTTTGCTAGTATCCTTTACAATGTTTCTTAATCATTTCTTATATTGCTTTTTATTAAGTCAGATGTGTTGGTGTTATTCTTTGTTTTTAGTTTAAATAGAACGTTTGATGACTAAATCCAATGAACTTTAACTGAACTGTAAGTTCATAAGCATTTTGTATGACTACCATCTCTTGGGTTTTTAGGGGTTTTTCTTTACTTTCTCCCATAGTTTGTAGATACCCTCCCTTATTTCATTATAGTTTATAGAAAATGCAATAAAAAATCCCCTACGGGGGGAACAAAAAAAGAAAGAAACATCATTCCCAGCAACAGCCCTGCAAAACCTATGCATATCCATTGCCACGGAGTAGATGGCCACTCCCATGGGTGAAGAGGAGTGGGGTTCGGCTGTCATTGCATCTGTTGACACCTGGGACATTGTATAGCTAGCTGCTCTATTTGCTGATCAAGTCTGGGACACCAAACAAAACTTCTTGCTAGGGCTTTCATCTTGATGACACCCAGATAACCTGTATGAAGTTCTTCCAGAACTCTAGTGTGCAGTTTAGACTCTTGAACTCTAGAGTGCCCCACATTAGACATCCTTCCTGTCTGGTAAGCTCTCCCCTGCGAGTGTAGAACAGTATGATGTCTTGATCATCTCCAGCCGTTGAGTGTTGCTTCATAAACTCAGGAGAGAATAAGATGGGTCTTAGTTGCATGTTCAACCACACCCCAAGTTATTGGGGCACACTCAAGCTGGAACAGGTTGACAAAGTGAACTGATTCTATATCTCTCTCTGGATCTGTGTCAGACACTATTGGTAAACGTAAGAGACTATCTGCATTTGCATATGTTGCTGTACCCTTAGTACTGTGTATCATAAGCACAGCCTGCTAAAAAGAGAGCCCAGCATTGCATTCAAACAGCAGCAGTAAAAGAAATTTCATAGATTCAGGATAGAAACTAGAGGCTGGTGGTTTGTGAAGAGACTGAATTGCCTTCCAAAAAGATACTGACAAAATTCCTTTACACTTCAAACTAGGCTTAAGCCCTCCTTGTCAATATAAGCATAATTATGTTCTGCTGTTGACAGCGATCAGGCATTGTGTGCGAAACCACTGCTCCAATTCCATGTAGTGATGCATCACATGCCAGTTTTAGGAGCAGGGGTCATTTCCTGCAGGAGCACACAGGAGCGGAGCTCCGGCAGTAAAGAGCCCAGGGGGCGGGCACATGCAACAAGCCCCGCCCCCTGCTCCAAGCAGCTCCAAGCAATGAGGAGCAAGAAGCAGCCAGGTAAGTCGCAGAGCCCCCCCCCCCATAGATAGCAATCAAAAACAGATAGATAGCAATCCAAAACAATCTCCCTCCTCTGCGAGGGCAGATCTGTGTGGGGAACACCCCCCCCCCAATAGCTAGCAATCCAAAACAGTCCAGTGGAGCCTGAGCGGTGGGTGTTGCCTTCTGACACACTTCCAGTGATGTCAGGGGGTGTGGCATATGCAAATAAGTTACGCTAATAAGTTATGCTAATGAGCTCCTGCACCTCTTTTTCTAGGAAATGACCCCTGTTTAGGAGCAAGGATGGATCAAAATGAGTGAGCATGTTATCCAATGTAACCAGCTTCTTAGCCTGTAAGAAAGCTTCTTCACAGGCCTGTGACCATCTCCATTTTTGTCCTTTCTGCAACGAACAGTTTAGAGGATGTAACACATTGACCAAATTTGGTATAAAATGACTATAATAATTAACAAAGGCCAGGAATGATCTAAGTTGTGATGGAGTTCCCAACACAGCCCTAGTTTTCTCTGGACACTTACGTAAATCGTGTGCATCTGTAATATGCCCACAGTATACTGAGTCCTTTAAAAAGTCATATTTTGGTTTTCAGTTCAGTTCAGTTGCTTGGTTGGGGTTAGCCCATATTTTTCTAAGTGTTTCAATACCATTTGTAGTATTTTTTAGATGTTACGCATCACTTTCTCCTGTCACAATAATATCATCCAAATAACACTGTGTTCTTGGGATACCTAGTGAAACTTGATCCATTGCCCTTTGCCAAACCCTAGTATTATATTGGTACAGACCCTTGGGTGTGGTGATAGTGAGGTACAGCTTGGAATCTTCTTGCATTTCCATCTGCAAATAAGCCTGTGACAAACCAATCTTGCTCAATCATTTGCCCCCTGACAGCTTGGCAAATATGTCTGCAATTTGTGGCAAAGGATAAGTTTCCATCATTAACAGGGGATTTATGGTAACTTTAAAATCCCCACAGATACTGTCCCATTTTTTTTAACTGGAATTATGGGAGTAGTTCATTTACTCAAGGCTACCTTGGAAAGTACTCCGTCCTTTTCCAAGCAATGCAATTCCATGTCCACCTTAGGGTGAATGCTGTAAGGGACAGGTCTGACTTTATGAAACCTCAGCTGTACATTGCCAACTAACATCAACCTTGCTTTTATACCCTTCAGAGAGCCTATACCATTTTTAAGTACTTCTGATGCTTGATTTAAAATATCTTCCAATTTGTCCTGGACATGGGTGGCTGATTTGTATGAGTCAATATGCAGCATCTTTATGGATTTTCAGTCCAAGGGTAATCTCTGTAACCATTCACATCCCCACAATGCGGGACCAGCCTTCTGGACAACATATAAATCCAATAAACTTCAGTTGTTATTATATTCCACATCAACGAGTATCACACCCAGGGGCACTATTTTTTCTCTGGTGTATGTCTTCAACACCAGGGGCATTTTGTGCATCTTAACATCAGCAAAAGTTTGTTTGTATTCAGCATGCAAGATAACAGAGACGGCAACCCGTGTCCAATTCCACCTTCAGCATTTTTCCAAATACCATTTTTCCAAATACCATTGGTGTTAACCAAAAAGCTGATTTGTCTTAATTTGCTCATATTGTATACTTCTAAGCTTCCTAACCGCAGTCGGAGTTACTACTTATATCTGTAACCACCACATGGATTTTAGCATTTTTCATTTTACGCCTTGGTATAAACTATTTCATTCTTCAATGCCACATACTCTCTGAATATTACCCTTTTTATTGCACTTCCTGCAGTATGCATCTTTGAATCTATACTTGATAGGGAAAGTGGGAATCATTCCCACATATATAATTGGTGACTCTAGCAAGTTATTCCTTGGTTTGTTCAACAGACATTTTTTGCACCCCTGATTCATCTTTAGTATTCCTTTGGAGCTCCAGTGCATCCCGGGCTGCAGTTGCCATCGCTACCCCAAATTCTACTACATATTTAAAAGTCAGATTTTCCTCAGTTAGAAGTCTCTTTTATATACCCTTGCTGTGCAGACCACATACAAATGTGTCTCTTAATGCATCATTAAGTCCTTCCTTGAAATCACAATGTTCTGAAAGGATTTTTTTTTTAATTCTGCAGCAAATGAGGAAACAGATTCATTTTCAAGCTGATACTGTTTGTGGAATCTAAATCTTTCTGCTGTAACCAAGGGCTTGGGTGACAAGTGTTGCTGAACAATTTGCACAATTTCTTTAAAAGACTTACTTGCAGGTTTCTCTGGTGCAATCAAATTATGAACAAGGCTGTAGGTTTTTCCTCCCACAATGCTTAACAGTGCAGCTACATGTTTTTCTGGGGAAATCTCATTAACTTCAAAGTACTGTGCCAGTCTTTCAGTATAAGTAGGCCAGTCTTCTCCAGCCACATCAAAGGCCTCCATTTGTCCAATACATCCAGCCACATCTGGGTTTTCCCTGATACTTACAGTTCTATTTCACAAGTAGCCCTTTTCAATCCCACCTTCATTGCCAGTTGCAAGATACTGGGAATGAACAGTTTCACTAAGGCATAGCATCATCAAGTAAAGCTAATGCAGAAACTGAACAACATATCCAATATAACAAACAACCAAGTGAAACATATCTACAGATTCACTTAGACACACTCAAATATATAACACACCCCACTGACAGCTCTATGATTTAGAGAGAATTAGCACAGAATTATAAAGAAACCACTATATGAAAATGCATGCAACCCTAGCAATTCACACAGTGGGAAGTGACTCCTCAGTCTTTTCAGAGCAGAAACGCAACAGTCAGTGATGGTCAAACTCCTCAAATGGATAATACAAATATTTTATGGAGATACTGACTTGTGGCTAATGCAAGAGTTATCATGTTGACAAAAAGATTTACATTCATCTAAAATTTTAACTGGGAGGATCATCAGTCAGTGAGCTAGCCAGCCCCCCCCCCCAGCAAATTATGATGCAGCTGTGAAGACTCTAGTAGACAGATTTGGGCAGAAGGATTCGGTTCCTAATACCAACATGAAGAAACTCAGTAAATGGATCAGCAGAAACTTACCACACATATGATGGTGGTGAAATCCAAACAGAGTTTTAAGTATATGGGAACCCCTGTAGACTTGCGCCCAAATGCTGAAGAGATTCTTGATACTAGAATATGTTGTCGAAGGCTTTCGCAGCCGGAGTCCATTAGTTGTTGTAGATTTTCGAGACTGTGTGGCCATGGTCTTAGCATTGTAGTACCTGATGTTTCGCCAGCAGCTGTGACTGTCATCCCCAGAGTTATAACACAGAAAGATGGAGTACTCTCTGTGTCAAGGTGAGAAGAAAAATGGTACGCAGGTAATTTATAGCTACTCAGGAAGGTGGGGTAGGGCTGAGTCATTATCTTGTAGGAGTTCCCCAGGCTGTGACATGCTAATGATTATGCTTCTCCAAATGATAAAGATGATACCTTTATCATTTGGAGCCATGAAGAGGTAGAATTAATGGAGTTTTTAGACTACTTCAACAACATCCACCCGAACATAGAATTCACCATGGAAAAAGAAATTGAGGGTAAACTCCCATTTCTAGCTATCACAAGACGGATATGTGAACTGCACTTTCTCAATGATGAACTAAATCATCTAAACCACACACTTCAAGCAAATGCCTACTCCATGAATGAAATCAGAAGAGCGATTAAACCAGAGGTAAAAACAAACAACTGAGGAAAAACAGTCTCCCATAGGAAAAGTGTTTTTGCCATGTATCAAAGGAATCAGTGATCAGATGGGAAAACGTATGAAAAAACACAACCCACAAAGAGTATTCAGACCCACCAGA
The DNA here is from genome assembly GCF_001447785.1 of Gekko japonicus. Lineage (NCBI taxonomy): Eukaryota > Metazoa > Chordata > Lepidosauria > Squamata > Gekkonidae > Gekko > Gekko japonicus. The sequence continues at coordinate 454,473 of NW_015175987.1, read as the reverse complement.
AAAATACAACAGATGCTACAATTGGCAAAAGACAGAAGAGACCCCTTCACTTCTGCAGGAGTATACCACAAACCATGCAGTTGTGGACAGGTTTACATCAGGACCACACAACATAGCATCCGTACAAGAATAAAAGAACATGAAAGACACTGCAGACTTGGCCAACCTGAAAAATCAGCAGCCGCTGAACATAGCCTAACTCAAACAGGACACAGTATCTTATTCCAAAACACTGAAATGCTGGACGACACATCCAATTACCATGTCGGATTACACAGGGAAGCCATTGACATTCATAAACATAAACACAATTTCAACAGGAAGGGAGTTTAAAAATAAATAGGGCATGGTTTCCAGTCCTGAAAAATACAAAATGCTCTACATCTCACAACAGCACTGCAGATAAAATTAGAATTTTAACAGCAAAAGAACCTCCTCAGGACAGTTCCTCTATTAGCATGTCACAGGCTGGGAGACTCCTACAAGATAATGACTCAGCCATACCCCACCTTCCTGAGTAGATATAAATTAACTGCCTACCATTTTTCTTCTCACCTTGATACAGAGAGTACTCAATCTTTCTGTGTTATACCTCTGAGGATGCCAGTCACAGCTGCTGGCAAAATGTCAGGTACTACAATGCCAAGACCATCGCCATACAGCCCGGAAAATCTACAACAATACTTGAATTCCTGACAGAGGTTCTTCCAAAGGGAGGCTGCACATCAAGGGCAGACTTCCACATGAAACTGCCTTATACTGAATCAGACCACTGGAAGATCACTGTTTTCTACTCAGTCTCGCAGCAGCTCTCCAGGGTTTCAGGTAGAGGATTTTCACTACCTGGTCCTTTTTAACTGAAGATGCTGGGGACTGAAGCTGAGACCTTCTGCATTCCAACCAGAGGCTCTTCCACTGAGCCACAGCCCCATCCCTGAATACCTGAATAAAGAGCAATGCCCAAGTTTGGTAGCATAGTTCACTAAAGTACAAATAAAAGCTAGCATATCATTAGCCAGAACAGAATGCCTGGTTTACTATCCCATGTGCTGCAGACTGAACAAAGTAACACTATAATATCCTGCGATGACCCAAACAGCCAAGTAGATGATAACTGAGGATGGTTGTGCTGACTTCTCCACATCAGTTTATTCTCAAAACACAAAAGCATAACCCCACTTTTAAGATTACTGGTATCGATACCACTAGACCCTCAATAGATCCCTGATCATTGCAGGCAGCCACAGTACTATTGTAAACTGATGGGACAGCGAGAAAGAAACTTGATCTATTTAGTAGACAGCACAAGAAGGAAATTCAAAGACACTGAAACTTGCAGTGGTTCAAGAACAGCATGTATCCATCTCTTCTGAAAGTGAAGACAGGACTGCAAGGAAGACAGTCAAGATCACTTAGCAAAGCCTCCAGAATGCCTTTCAGCAGATAATAATATAATGGGGAAACTCTAGAAAGGAGGAAAAAATGTGAGAAGAGATAGTTCAATTTCCACAAGATAAAAAGGAAGATAAATAGTCTGATTACCCAGCAAATTACACTGACCTCACTTGCCAAATTAAAACTCTTTTTGGCTACAAATTAGAATTTAGTGGGAAGTTCTAAGAGTGATTCTGTAGGACTGCTGTCCTTGTAGAGCAGACAAACATGTGGACAAGGGGGACCCAATAGATATTGTTTACCTTGACTTCCAGAAAGCTTTTGATAAAGTTCCTCATCAAAGGCTCCTAAGTAAGCTCAAAAATCATGGGATAAAAGAACAAGTCCTTTTGTGGATCAAAAACTGGCTAATAGGAAACAGAGTGAGTATAAATGGGAAATTTTCTCAGTGGAGGGTGGTAAGCATTGGGCTACCGCAGGGATCAGTACTTGGTCCAATGCTTTTTAACATGTTAATTAATGATTTGGAGTTGGGAGTAAGCAGTGAAGTGGTTAAATTTGCGAATGATACGAAGTTGTTCAGGGTGGTGAAAACCAGTGAGGATTGTGAGGCACTCCAAAGGGATCTGTCAAGGATGGGCAAGTGGGCATCAACATGGCAAATGGGGTTCAATGTGGCCAAGTGCAAGGTGATGCACATTGGAGCCAAAAATCCTAAATATAAATACACATTGATGGGGTCTGAACTGGCAGAGACTGAACAAGAGAGAGATCTTGGAGTTGTAGTAGGTAACCCAATGAAAATGTCGAGACACTGTGTGACTGCAATAAAAAAGGCCAATGCTATGCTGGGGATTATTAGGAAGGGTACTGAAAACAGATCAACCAATATCATAATGCCTCTGTATAAATCAATGGTGCGACCTCATTTGGAATACTGTATGCAGTTCTGGTCACCACACCTTAAAAAGGATATTATAGCATTGGAAAAAGTGCAGAAAAGGGCAACTCGAATGATAAAAGGGTTGGAACACTTTCCCTATGAGGAAAGGTTAAAGTGTTTAGGGCTCTTTAGCTTGGAGAAACGACGGCTGAGGGGTGACATGATAGAGGTTTATAAGATTATGCATGGAATAGAGCAGGTAGAGAAAGAGGTAGTTTTCTCACTTTCTCGCAATACAAGAACTCGTGGGCACTCTATGAAATTGCTGAGCGGTCGGGTTAGAACGGATAAAAGGAAGTACTTCTTCACCCAAAGAGTGATTAACACATGGAATTCACTGCCACAGAAAGTGGCGGCGGCTACAAGCATGGATGGCTTCAAAAGGGAATTAGATAAGCATATGGAGCAGAGGTCCATCAGTGGCTATTAGCCACAAGGTATAGATAGGGACTCTGGGGCAAGTGATGCTCTGTCTTCTTGGTGCTTGGGGGGGTAAACAGTGGGAGGGCTTCTAATGTCCTGGCCCCACTGGTGGACCTCCTGATGGCACCTGGTATTTTTGGCCACTGTGTGACAGAGTGTTGGACTGGATGGGCCTTTGGCCTGATCCAACATTGGCGTCTCTTATGTTCTTATATGAAAATTGTCATTCATGAATACACTGTTTAATCCACACATAGAATCTACTATCATCATCACCAGAGAAAAACAGCAGTGTTTGATGCACTTCCTTATTCATGGGATGACACATCACTCAATGATTGTATACTAACTGGGCCAAATCTGAACTCTATTGCTTAATATTCTCACCCAGTTCTGCCAATCAGATAATAGTACTTCTGGTTCTTCTACCAAAATCCCTTGTTGTATCTGTTGTTAAGACTAAGATTTACAGATGAAAGAAACAGAGAAAGGTTGAGTCCAGTGGCACCTTTAAGACCAACGAAGTTTCATTCACAGTATAAGCTTTTGTGTATAAGCGCATTTCCTCAGATACAGTGGAACAGAACCTCCTCCTCCATTACTTACAGGGGTGGGTGGGGTTTGTTGTCAGGAAGGGCCATTAAGGGTCAAGATGCATAAGTACTGGGTGATACTGAGATGGGATGTAAGAAAGATCTGTGAATGGCAGTTAATTAGCATACAAATACAAGAGTTAACAAACAAATGCAGGAATGAGGTTTGAGTCCAGTAGCAACTACAAGACAAATAAAGTTCAATTCTGGGTATAAGAAACACTAGACTTTGCCCCAAAAACCAGAACCAAGGACTCCATGAATGACTGGAATTTTAATTTTTTGCCCTGCCAACCCTTTTTGCTTGTAGCTATTATAACACATAATTCAACTACTGCATATTTCCAATGCTTAAGGACACTTGTAAATGAAAGATTAATTATAAGAAACTAGGAAGAACTGCATGGGGACTACTGGAAGAGGTTGTGGAAGGAGTTGACAGATGTGATCTTTTCCCACCTTCCACTTCACCAAGCAGCCCACTATTTTCCCCAAAAAAATTCTGAAGGAAATCAAATAAAAATTCTCTTTTTTCATTCTTCTGGTCACAGCTTGCATCTCCAGAAGAGAGAAAAAGAGGCAATTTTACTTGATTTTACCACCCGATCCCATCATGCAGCACATTCCACTTACAGGGCTCGGTTTTGGGACAGCAGGATGCTTGGGGAAAGGGAAAGACCTGGTTTGCCAACACTTCCCACAAACTGTTCTGGTAAATTTTTCTGTGGCAGCCCATTACTGGTGGAATGAGCTTCTGATGACATCAGGGCCCTGCAGGACCTTTTACAGTTCCGCAGGGCCTGTACAATGGAGCTCTTCCAACAGGCTTTTGATTAAGCCTTTCAACATGGTGGCCCTGGCACCAACATCAGCACTAACTTAATAACTAATAGCCTGGCAAGAACCCAGATTATGGTGGTAGTTGACCATCTGGATGCTGAGAGAATGCCGCCATCTTTTATTAACACTTATGTTCCTTAATACCTAAATTTTATATGTTTTGGTTTTAATTCATTTTTCTGTGTTTTAACATATCTTGCTGATATATATATATATATATATAATTTTTTCTGTATGCCACCCTGAGCCCACCACAGTGGGGAGGGCAGGATACAAATTAAAACAAACGAATAAATAAATAAAATCCAACCCACTATGGCAGAGATAACATCTAAGGATTATGAAAGAGTGCTCTAAGTGTTAAATCCACAATTCAACAAAACAGATCCCCAAACCAGAGAATACCGACATGAAGCATATGAAAAGTGTTGAAATATAAAGATTTTGTGAAACAGTGATTCAAAAGTACACAATAAACAAATAGTGTTAGGCACAACCAGGAAAAGAGGTGGCTATCCCACTGCAGATTCTTAAAAGTACTACCCTCTGAGCACCCTCACTATAAAGATAAAGAATGGCTTGGGGGTAGGGGAAGAGTACACATGTATTTTTTCCCTGTGCAGTGAAAAGAGGAATTCATGTGGAACTTGTTTCAGATTAAGGCATTAAAGAGGAGTCCTACTCACAATCGCCCAGGAGTAAGCATCACTAAACTTAGTAAGCCTTACTGCTGAGTAGACTTACATAGGACTGTAGTGAAAGATTTTTCTGTTGGCACTGAGAAAGTCTATTGCTATATGAAGATTCCAAAAAGGCACATATTCAGGTAATGCTCAGAACTTTAGGAAAACTAATCAAGATTTGAGAGGCATTTGGGTCTCAGATGGACAAGCAGCAGCTTTTTAAAAGCACATTGGGTTACCTGCAGTTCACCACTGAGCAAACAGCCTGATTCAGAACATGTGGAATAAGACTGGTGTGATCTTCCACCAAAAAGACCCAAGACCTGCTATGTCACTTGAAGTGCTTGATGCATCTTTATTTGAGATGGAAAATCACTTATGGAACAAACCAACAAATCTACCTGTCCAAAAAACATTGATGAATCTATTCCAGAAGAGATGGCATAAGCAAACTCTGTTGGAACGAAGTTTAGAAGTCAAATTTACCATAGAGTTTTTGCCCAAATACCAGAGCATCACCCCGGCGTCCCGGAAGTGGTAGCGTCATGTGGGCAGTGATGCAGACCCATCGCTGCAATTGGATTGGCCTCCCTGTTGCTCCTAGTAAGTCCCCTCTCCATCCCCATCCCCCACCAGTTGTCAGGCAGGACCTGGCAATCCTAGAGCATGCAGTTATATACATGCACAGTCAACAAACCTGAAACACCAGAAAGTGTTTTGATCACTCTGTGCAGTCTTTAGCATTGTATTTAAAAAACAGGAGGATTCCAAGAACCAAAGTGTTTTCTTTCAACTTCTGTTGTTTAACCCCCTCCCCCTTTTAGGGATCTGGGAAAATGAAGGAAACAGCTAGACCAAGTCCAGACTTCCTTCAGAGCTGCACGCCTTCTTGCAGAAGGTAACTGACAGGTTCTTATTCAGTAGACTGCTGTGTGCCCCTTCTTATCTCAGTAATATAGCTGAGATGTCAAGAATCCTTTTCATTACTTACGCAAAACAGTCTCGAATCGGAAGATGTTCTTTTACCATATGTCATTTAAGTAGATTTGGAAAGCATAGAAGGGCACCTCGCAAAGATACAAAACTATTTTCCCACATATGTAGATAGCAATATTGCTAACTATCTCTGTAAGCACCTATGGCACCTATCCGTACAGTTCTTATGCTGCCATTAGAGCAAACTATAAGCACAAACTATTATGGGATGTCTAGGCTTACTGATATTAATGGCTAGTTGCAGCGTGACACTTTGTGGGTTCATCCAATGGAGTGAAGTACAATAATAAGCAGAGTGTGGAGTATTTCAAGGTCCAGTAGCACAGCTCACAGCAAGCAGGTTATGTGTTGCCTCACTTCCCCCTCTAACGACTGATCCCCACCAATTGTCCCTTACTGATAAACCCCCCTGAATTTCAGTCATATTTTGTGATGGCCCTGACCTGGACGGCCCCAGGCTAGCCTGCTTTTGTCAGATCTCAGAAGCTAAGCAGGGCATCCCTGGTTAGCATTTGAATGAGAGACCACCAAGAAATTCGAGGGTTGCTATGAAGAGGAAGGCAATGGCAAACCACCTCCTTCCCTCTCTTTCCTTGAAAACTCTATGGGGTTGCCATAAGTCATCTGCAACTTGACAGCACTTTAGACACATCCACATTTCAGTCATCCTCCCTGCAGAAGGGAATGAATTCCCTTGCAATGAAAACAATGCTAGTAACGGGAGAATCTTCCAAAACAGGCTTAATTAAATATTGCTTTACACTGTGCTCAAGCAACAACCCTAACATATCAACCACTCCTCAGGACATAAACTTTTTTCCAAAAAAGCAGTTATACTTTACTGCGTGGCTACTCTCCCCCATTAGGCAAATGCAGCTTTTGCCAGAGTAAACAAGGAGGGCTATTAACTATACAAGAAAGAGAGAAAGTGCTGTACTCATGACATGAAAATGACAGGGTATGGCAGCTCCTTCAATTTGTAAACTATTAATATGAGACAAATGTAAAATTCAGTACACTATAAAGAAAAGAAAGACTCAGTACTGGAATTATAAAAATGCAACTAAAAAGTCACAGAATTACAAATACACTTTAGGAATAGTGTCAGCAAGAACACATTTTAACACCTACATTTCATGCTAGTTGCATAGTCCAATTCTATTCGTGTTTACTCAGTTTTATTTGAACAGGATTTATATTCAGGCAAGTCTGAATATAATTGCAAACTGTGTGACTGCAGGTGTTGCCACAAGAGAAGAGGGTATCACTGCACATTATATCCTTCAACTTTACTCCATAACTCCAAATGAATTACTTTTCTTATAACTCACCATCAGCTTCTATTGACCAAATAGCACCATTTATTAGACAACTCTCAAGCAAATGATCCCTACCCACAAACTCACCTATGTTTTCCCACTACATCAACAAATCCATTATATACATAACCTTAAATCCTTATAGAAATATTTCAATGATAGAAAACGGAGAAAGTGCCACAATTACTCCAACAATTTCAAACAACTTAAAAATGAACATTTCATCACTAGTAGCAACACTATAAGGTATTTCTGCTGTCTCAAATTCAGCCTCCAGTTCAAATATTTCTGAATAAATTAGATGACTACAAAAACTGAACAATGTTTACCATTGGTTTCAACATTCATAAAGGCATACATGCACCCAATCTATTTTATGTTTTGTACAGCAGAAGCATGAAACAGCATTAACAAGGCCATGTTTTACTTTTTAAAAAATCATCCTAAAAATATATGTAACAAAAAACAACAACACCTGTTTAGCCTGATAGAAACTCTGGTTTCTCCTAAATACAAGATAATTCAAATTATTTCTCCACATATTTTTTAAAATGTTCTGCAGACATTATTCTGTAGCAAAAACCTTATTTGCTTAAAACAGACAAGAATGACAGCATTATAAAAGAACAACATAAACATGAAGTTTATTTCGGTCCCAACACACAAAATTAACCTGACTGAATTATGTCCCCTAAAAATACAGTATTCCAAATATACCACAAAGTTTATATTCAGTTTATATTCATGCACGGGAAAACAACTAGTATGATTTCCCAGAACATCTTATAATGTATACACTAAGAAACATAGACAAAAGTACAAGCCTTTTCCCTTTTCCCCATTCAAATGCATACCTGAGTTCCAGAGTGTTTTATCACAGTAACTCCAGTACTTCAAAGTAGATAAGGACAATCTTCTTGGTAATTTGATTTTTAGAACATAATAAAAAGGATACAGCCTTAAAGCTCCAGTCTGAGTCCCAATGGCCAGTATCTTCTGAACAGGATCAAAAGCCAAGGAGGAAGGCTGATAAGGGAAACCATGGCGTACAGTCTGGCAAGTCATAGCAGTAAAGCAATGGTGATCAGGCAGCAGGCGAAAAATAAAATCAAGAGAACATATTAGGAAAAAGTGGTTTCATGTAAATTATACTTAAGTTTTCAAGAGAGTATCCAATTTTAAATTGGGGTTATCAGAGAAACAACTAGATGCAGAATTTATTCAAACCTCAATGAATATGAAAATGTTAAATGAAACTTTAATTTGATCCTTATTTGTGAACATTTAAACAATCTACCCATTCATCTCTCACATTTAATACATTCCTAGCCTAATCTGCAACTTTTCCACATAAATAGTTGTGGTCGGGATATGTGAATTAAAATCCAAGACAGTCACTGGGAAATGTGATGATACAACCAGTCAAGTAAATTAAATGACCACTAATTATGAAAATGGCTCTTCAGAGAGCCATTGCTATTTCTTTGAAACAGGCCGTTGATGACATAAACCTGCTATTCCATGGCAGCTTTTAAGAAACCTCTTATACACACACAGCTTTCTGCAACTATGAAGTGGAATGGCAGCCTTTCTTATCGTAAAATGTGAGTCATAGAATTTAACAAGACAAATCTAGCCACCTAATTTTGATCTCAAGTGCACCTTGCAGAAATAAATGTCTGATTCAGTATTTTGTGGCATTAGAAATGTGTGTGGAACAAAACCCCACGTATAAATCTGCTTGTTCTGATGAAATGCAAGGGTTATACCTTAACCTTCAAGTCTTCTACCTAATATGGGGGAGGGCAATACCTGTAGTACTATTAAACAAGGATATCTAGACCCACTCCCACCCTCACATATTTAGAGAAAGCTGTCAACCCACAAGCAAGTCAAGCTCAGTTTAGGCCACAGGTGTTGTACAGGTAGAAATGAGAATCAACATGCACATCATTTTGTTTTTCAACTTGGCACAGCTGGTGCATTAATTTGCTGCATCATCCTTTTGGAATTTATTCTTTGACTCCATTTATTATACCTCATCTGAACATGAACATTATATCATTATAAAGTCTTCCACACTCGCATCACATCCTTAAAAAGTGATATTCCAAATGTCTATTTCGTGAACTGAAGGGGGGGGGGGTGTTAAATGCTCACAGAAAGCCAATACCACCCAAAAATGCAGAGGCTTTAGTACCTTATCCCCTGATCCTATCAAAATCGGATTTTATCTATGTTCAGTCCATCATTGTCTTCCCGCAATTCAATTCACCACCACCACCACCCCCGGGGGGGGGGAATTATATACCATGGAACATCCCATAATGCTAAAAAACCCAAAACCCTATCGTTTTAGTAAAAAAAATAATAAAGCCGTTTCTATTAATAAAAACCTAGAGTCTTTCATAGCGTCATCACCAGCTACCGCTCAGTCAAAAAATGGGGGGGGGGCATTAAGAGAATTGACAGCTTTAAAAGCCTAGAAGTCTAGAGCCTGCAGAACCCATCATGGCTACCCCCCCCCTTTCCCCATTTCTTCCCACCCGGCTGTTAACGGCTGCAGCATTCACCTTGCAGAGCTGGAAATGCTCGGACTGGAGGGTCTCAGGGATGTCGTTCTCCCGGGTTGCAGTCTGCTGCTGCTGCGAGGAGGAGGCAGCCGACGAGGACGACGACGAGCCCGCTGTCAGGCCGTCCAACACCTTCCTGATGTTAAATTTCCTCATGGTCTCTTCGGAGGCGCACCCTGTTCTTCTCCCCCCTCCTCCTCCTCCCCCTCCCCACCCCCCTCTTGCCGTGGTTCCTACTCCCGCCCTCTCTCACACACACCTCAAACAAACCACAGCAGAGTAAGGGAAGGAGGCTGGCAAGACGAGGGTGTGTGCGTGTGCGTGCGTGCGCCGGCCAGGGGGAGAAAGTCTCTCCCTTCCCCTCTTCATCCAAAAACTGATCGTAACAAAAATGATAGTAACGATAATAATGATAATAATGAGCAAGAGGCTGCAAGGCGACTTCGAGAGCCAGACACCCTTTTCAGGTAAGGGAGGGAGTGGACCTTCTAAAGGAAGAGGAAAGAGCTTGACAGGAAAGGGAAAGGAGGGAGGAAGCCAGAAGTAAATAAATATACTGAGCGATTAACGCAGTGACACGGCTTCCTCCTCCCGTGGCGCGCTCAAGCAAGTGAGCAAAGCCGGGGGGGAAAGAGAGCTTTCGCCCTGGCTGAATCCCCTACCCGGTATCGCTGCCGCCGCCGCCACCCTCCCCCTTCCCCCCCTCCTCTTCCTCCTCAACGCTCCTGGAAGGCCCCGAGCAACCTCTCCCAGGCTCCTGCAGGCTTTTCCTTGTCTGCCTCACTGCGCCTTCTAGCCCGAGCCCTTCTTCACCCTGGCGGGGCCGGCTTCGCCACTGGCTCAGGCCTCCCCGCTGCTGCGTGGCCAGCGAGCGAGCGAGCAGAGTCTGTGTCTGCCTCCCCGCGGGGCTCCGGAGCTCTTCCCCCCGCGCGCCGCGCGCGCACACAGAGACGGAGACACACTTCTCGTCGGGCGGCTACGAACCCTGAAGTGACAGCGACGACAGCCTCCGCTTCCCACCCCTCTCCCCTTCCTGCCAGTCTCGCATAGCGGGAGCAGCCACGGCAGCCGCTGTCATCCCGCCATGTGCCCCCAAGCAAGATCCCCCTTTGCTCTGTCTCTTCGTCTCACGGCCTCCGTGCTTCAGACGCCGCTGCAACAATTCCCCCGGCCAGGGACTGACGGGGCGGTGGGCGCCGCGAGCCTCCCCGCTTGCTCTCCCACAACGACGGCTCCTGCTGATCAGTGCGGCTCCTGGCCCGGGAGTGTCACCGGCGGCGCTTCGTGGTGGCGGTGGCTGAGGTGGTGCCGCCGGCTGTCACACGCCCCCACAGCCATCCTCCTGCAGGGCTGCTACGGCGGCTTCCATGCCTATTCCTGCCGCGGAAACACACAGCCCTGGCCGCGAGAAGGCGGTGGCGCCGCCGTCCTCCCCTTCGCCGCCACCACCGCTGTGGCAGCTGCTGCTGTTGCCTCCTTAAACTGGTGGTGGTGGTGGCAAGTCGGAGTGATTCGCGTGGAGCATGCGCGCTTCCAGGCCTCCACAGCGGCACCCGGATGTCGCTGCTTTTTGCCTCCTTGCTCGCTCGCTTCCACCGCCTCCTTAAAACCTAGACCTGGTCGGTGGGGCAGAGGGGTTTGCGGAGCTGCGATCCTGTGTGCGTCCGTTTGTGTTGTGGGTGGGATGGGATCTGTTCTCAAAAAAAGAGGGGGGGCGTATCTCGGCCTGCATTGGTTTGTAAATGGTGGTGAGTCTTGCGCTGCCTTTCGGGCGGGTTGGAGCCAACGCTCCCTCTAAGCTGGGGAGTCTTGTGAGCAAAAATTCTACTTTGTGAGCTACTGGCATTAAAGTTGTGAGCGAGTGATTTGGCTGCTGCATAAATTAGTTTGCTCTGGAGCCATTCTTTCTGAGGTAAGACAAAAATGTGTGAGCTGGAGGCTAAAAAACTGAGCTAGCTCACACTCAGCTTAGAGGGAACACTGGTTGGAGCTACACATCCTTAGAACTACGGGCAATCCAAGAATTTCAATCAGACCCTGTTTGATCATATGAGGGATTTCTGTGTATAGATTCCTCCGCCTGCGTGGTTGATTCAGTGTATTCCGTTCCATTCACCACCAGTGTTCCCTCTAAGCTGAGTTAGTATGAGCTAGCTCACAGGTTTTTAGCCTCCGGCTCACACATTTTTGTCTTAGCTCAGGAAGGAGGGCTCCAGAGCAAACTAATTTATGCAGCAGCCAAACTGCTCGCTCTCAACTTTAATGCCAGTAGCTCACAAAGTAGAATTTTTGCTCACAAGACTCCACAGCTTAGAGGGAGCATTGTTCACCACCCAACTGTATGCTAAAGGGCAACAGTAGTGGTTCTAAACAATCCTGGTAGTTTACAAGGCGGGGGGGGGGGTATAGAACAGCCCTCACAGGGAGGTCTTGCCCCAAACCTTGTGCAGGAGAGGAGGTGTGTAGCTCTTCCCCACCCCTTCACCCCACCACTGTTTTTACCCTTCAGGTTCAGTGCTTCGACTGGACTGAAAGAAACAGCCCCCAAGGCAAGTAAATGGTGCCACTGGTGTTTGTTTGAAAGGATATCATTTTGATGTTCCTTTCGCAAAATATGTACTTAGTGTTAAATATAAAGGTTGAGGGAAGTCTCCTGTAGGAAGCAGTGAAGGCAGATATAGTGCTAATGCCAAGATACTGGTTTTTTCCCTGGCTGGAGCCCTGCTACTGTGAAGCAAAACAAGGCAGTGTGGAATAGAGGTCTTGGATGTGAGAGACCTAAGTTTAAAACACTTTCAGCTATGGAGTTTACAGTAGTCTTAACCGAGTCATTGTCTCCGAATGCCTCACCTGAGGAATATTGAGATAACACTTGTGTAACACCTTTGTACACTGAAAAGTACTACAAAAGTTATTGAGAATGGTACAGATCCATCATGTGTTGTTTATTGGCAACACCTTCTGATGTCAAGTGGGAATGTTTGGTTCAGTCTGAGGTCAATCTATATGTAAATTAGTAAAAAAAATTGTATCCTGTAGTCTCTTAAAAGCTTCAGGCACTTTTACACAAAATAAATATAAAGTTTAATATCAAGTAGAAAAATAAATCATATAGACAAATATGAAGACTTAAATAATGATACTTGTTTCCATGACAAGCAAGAACAGCATCAGACATTTCTGTAGGGATGATTCAAGATTATTGTGAGACCTATTCTTGTGAGCTGCAAAACAGCCTAAGCAGACACAGAATCTAGGAGTAAGCAAACACAGTAGGATTCCAAATAAATATGCATCGTCCACATGAAGTACATTTCAGATACCCTTGTGCTTGTATGAATGCTGTTAATTTAGGAAAGATTTGGAAGAAAAATGAAATATACTTACACTCATGATTTAAAGAAAGGCCTTTTAAACTTTTGCGTAAAAAGTAATTCAGCCTGTTGGTTTGGCTGTGGTTTATCCTTCCAAAACCTTTCTTCTGCACTCAAGTGATTCTGGAGACAAGCCACAATCCAATTTATATGGGTTTAAACAGTTTTCAAGCATGCTTAATTCTGCATTGGTTTATGGCCCTGGTGAACTGTGTAGTGGTAACCGACACCCTGACTTTATGAATACGACCTTGCCATTTTTAGCCCTGTACTACTATTTCTTGTTTCATATATTTTTCTGCTAGAACAGAGACAAGCAGTTCACATTAAATACCAGAACAAAAATGAAATTATAAAAAGTCAACTATCCCAATAACTAAATACCAGTAAATGCAGAACCCAACCCAGAGAAGCCATAATTCAAAATAAACAGATCAGCATATATCCGCACAATTACAACTCATTAACAAAGACTAATAAAACCAAGGCATAAACAAAAGCAATACATATGCAAGCAATCCAAACAGTATACAGTCATGAGACAAATGATGAAATACACACTGGCCAAATTTTTAAAAATATTCAAAAGATTATCAGGACGGAAAGACTCAGATAAAACCTTGGGCAAATTAAAACTTCTTGAACCAGTACCTATAGATTAGGTGCCTGACAAACTTCCTGGAAAAGAGAATTCGACAAATGGGGCACACACACCCCGCCTTCTCTCATTGCCATCTGACACATCGGTGTAGACATGAAATGGAATGAGTCAAGGAGGTGGCCAAGTACCCTTACCCTAAGTCATTTGGGGCTCCTAACCCAGTTGCTAATAAATATGAAGCTTCTTTTAAAGCATGAAACCAAGTGGTTTGTGGCTTGAAGGAAAAAGTGTAGACATAGTACTGAATCAGGCAAAGCATGTTTGAACTCAGAAGAATATTTAAGAAAATGCAAAGAAGGTACACAGAAAACAAAGCATAAAAACAAATACACCACTCCCCACCCTTGATAGCATAAGAGCAGAGCATGTTTACCTTCAGATGTACTTGCAAAAGTAAAGTCCTGTCAAATTATCAGAGAAAACTAGTTGCAATCATGATTGCTCTCACCATTCTCAGACTTTTTTGCATTGTTCCCAATCTAGAGAATGCTGTAGTCCTAGGCATATATATTCAAATGAATGTCCTATAGTGGGGCTTATTCTCAGATAAGTGTCCCTAGGAATGCTTTGATTGCACCCTAGATACAATACCCTAGAAATAAGGCTTTGAAGGGTGGATTCTATGGCATTGTACCATGCTGAGGCCCCTCCCCTCCCCAAACCCTGCCCTCTCCCGGATCCACCCCTAAAGTCACCAGGTATTTTCCAACCCAGACCTGGCAACCGAAGCTTGCAGCCCACTGAGCCCAGTTGTATTATAATATCAGTAGGGACGTTAATATGTGTTTAATTCTTGAGTACTGAAATCTGACTAAGAGCACAATCCTAAAACCAGTATGTACATTGCTTAGGATAGAAACTGAAGCCCACACCACCGTAACTTGAAGATAAGCTGGTATCTGGGATTTAGGACTGAGCTAAACTTTGTCTGGAGAACCCCCTTCCTGACAAAAGATACATTGTGAGAGGCCCATGGCCAGGATTTTTTTTTTTTATTTGGGGGGCCTTTAAATAAATTGGGGGCACCCCACACACACACCCAAGTGACCCACCTCCTGAGAGGAAAGCCAGCAGTCTGCAATCCAGACACTCACACTGCCAGGACCTCTCCAGCCCTTACAGTGGGAACCACTGCCTCCTCCTTCCCCCTCATGCCAACACAGCCAGCCCATTGGCCCCCGGGCAGCACTTGCCCACACCCCAGCCTCACGTTGTTTGCCTACCACTGCCATCGGATCCCGCCCCCAGGCACTGGAGCCAGGCTCCCCACTCGCTCTGTCCATCACCATCTTCCCACTGGCACAGCAAGTTCAGACGCTGAGTGCGGGAGGGGCAGCAAGCCCAGCCAACAATAGAGAGTGGCTGCAGCTGGCAAGAGGGAGCTGTCATGGCCGATGACGAGTGTCCATAAATAAAATTTAAAAATGGGAAGTTGGGGGACCTTGGCCAAGAGGCCCCACTGTAGCTATGGGCCTGAATTGTGATGTCATCAGCCTGGCTGTATGTCACATAATTGGCTGACCACCATTACGCTGCATTAGCTAAACTGAGGGCCTTTTAGTACATGTGAATATAGAATCATAGAATGTTACAGTTGGAAGGGACCTTGCAGGTCATCTAGTCCAACCGCCTGCACTCTGCAGGAGCATAGCCAAAAGATAGCCCTACAATATACCCGAAAGATGGTCATCCAGCCTCCACTTGAAAGTCAAAGTGATTGTAAACACACATCTGTAAATGTTAATTTCCTTCACCTTTTTTAAAAATAGAAGTTATGCACAAAATTGATTATCTACTATCTAGAAATGTGTTTTTATCACAGCTGTCCTTTTTTCAAATTTCATTTGCTGTACCCAATGTAGGCCTACACTATATATTTTACAGGAGGGTGTTATTCTTAGATCTATATAATCAGTATACTTATATGATATTCAAATATCAAAGGCAATATTTTCATAATTCTGCAGTACATTTCATGTGCTTTAAAGATTAGAATTTACCAAGAGCCATTGCACTGGCAAAAGGTTACAGGACAATGCTTGCTATGCAAACCATCACAATCTGCCATAAGCATGTCAAGGAGTCCATGTGGATATGGCAGCATAGAGTGGTACTGCTATTTATTTACAGTACTTCATGGAGTATCATAAGCTGCAGTGACACAGTAGCACAACAGTCACCTCACTTCTTGAACCAAGGATAGTGCTGTCATCGCAGCAGCGCAAGCCAATTGGTTTGCTATCACATCTAAGAATGCCTGTAGGATGGGGGGGGGGGTGAAATTGGACTTCTTTTACAAATGGCAACATTTGCTCTGAAAACAAAAGCACCTGAAGTTTAAGAGAGAGGGACAGGAAAGTAGCTCACTTTTCTTGAGATTCTAAAAGGCCTCACTGATCATAATCCCCTCCCTTTGATGTACATTCGTTGTGCATACATTAGTTCACACAACCTGTACTGCCTCTCTAATCTCTGAATCTACAATGACTGATAATTGCACATCATGCACCAAAATAAATTTGCAGTGGAAGGAAAGAAAATGGTGAAGCATCGTCTGCATATACTAGAAAGTTAAGAAAATACAAGAAGAGCCCAGTGAATGACCTGAAGTTGGTATGACTGGTCCAAGGTATATTTACTTCATGGGTTTCCTCTTTGCTGCCTCATTTTTACATAACTCTCAGTTGCCAGAATGGT
Source organism: Gekko japonicus (assembly GCF_001447785.1). NCBI lineage: Eukaryota > Metazoa > Chordata > Lepidosauria > Squamata > Gekkonidae > Gekko > Gekko japonicus. The sequence goes on along the minus strand of NW_015175987.1, from coordinate 437,976 downwards.
GAGGGCTATGTGTCCTCTCCCCCATTCCCCAAGTCCTTTTCTGACAGAATAGTACAGGTCAACATGGGCCGGCCAGCCTGAAGCATCAGATGGCATGTTTGTATTCAAATCTTTTTTCAGTGCCTTCCTCATAGTTAGTGTTTTCTCCAGGATTTAAGCTTGATTGCCTTTGCAGTGAATTCCCTGAGGTTTGACTCTGACCATTCCTGTAATTCTATCACTGTTTGAAGGAGTAATTTATTTTTCTGCTTATCCAAATCTTCTTTTGGCCACTGCAAGGACTTAATTAATTTCCTTCCTACAGTCTAAAAATGCACAGTGCTCTGTTTCCTTTCCTTTTGTTCACATAGTCCATTGAGTTCTGCTTGCTAAGTCTGTGTTCCACTAAATATCAGCTTTGGCCAGCTTGCAATTGACAAGGACAGTTTCTTCAGGGGATCTAGTTCCTGTCCCCAGGAAAAGATAATAGGAGTTTTGCCACTATCTTCAGCAGGGTCTAGATATGCCTTTCAGGGTTTTTTCTTTCTTTCTTTCCCTTGAGATACTTTATTCCTTTATCAGTTCTTTGGAGTGTATCATACGCAGAATTTTACACTTCTTAGAAATAATTCCTAATTGCAGGGGTCCTTTCGTAGAAAAAGAGCTGCAGGAGCTCATTAGCATAAGGTATGCTAATGAGCTACTAGGCTATTAGCATAATAGCTCATTCGTATATGCCATGCCCCCTGACTTCACCGGAAGTGATGTCAGAAGGGGAAGCAAAAGGGGGGGAGGCATCTTCAAAAGCCTCCACTCCCCTTCCCCAGCCGACCTGCGGGGGGGGGGGAGCGAAGAGTTGGGCCACAGAAGAGAGAGAAGGAAAAGAGGGAAAGAAAAAAGAGAGAGAAGGAAAGAAGAAGGAAAAGAGAGAAAGGAAGGAAGAAAAGGTCAAGAGAGAAAGAAAAGGAAAGGAGAGAAGGAAAGGAGGTAACGAAAGAGGGCAAAGAGATGGGGAGAGGGAGGAAGGCTCTCCCACCCCCCCATCAAGCCCCCACCACCCCCGCAGATCCCTCACTTACCGTAATCAAGGCCTTCCCCAGACTGCAGCGCTCCGGCACGGGCCCCGGAAAGCCGGCAACGGGCCTCTCAGTGCTCCAGCACGGGCCTAGGGAGACCAGCGATGGGCCTCCTCAGGCCTCCCACAGGCCGCAGTGCTCCAGCGTGGGCCTGGGGAAGCCGACGGACCTCCTCAGGCCTCCCATGGGCCGCAGTGCTCCAGTGACAGGCCTCCTATGGGCTGCAGCGCTCCAGCATGGGCCCAGGAAAGCCAGCAATGGGCCTCCTCAGGCCTCCCACGGGCCACAGTGCTCCAGCACGGGCCCGGGTAGGCTGGCAACGGGCCTCCTCAGGCCTCTCATGGGCCGCAGCACTCCAGCGCGGGCCCAGGTAGGCCGGCGATGGGTCTCCTCAGGCCTTCCATGGGCCGCAGCACTCCAGCGTGGGCCCAGGGAGACCGATGGGCCTCCTCAGGCCTCCCACGGGCCGCAGTGCTCCAGCGACAGGCCTCCTATGGGCCACAGCGCTCCAGCATGGGTCCGGGAAAGCCAGCAACGGTCCTCCTCAGGCCTCCCACGGGCCGCAGTGCTCCAGCGCGGGCCCCGGGAGGCTAGCAATGGGCCTCTTCAGGCCTCCCCCAGGCTGCAGCGCTTTGGCGTGCGGAGCTGTGGGTGGGACTTGCCACCACCGCCATTTGTGCCAGCTGCTGGGCTGCTGGAGCAGTGCTCCGGCATGCCTCAGCCACAAATGACCCCTGCCTAATTGTCTAGAAGAAGAAAGTTTGGTTTGAAAGTCACAGTTTTACCTGTTTCTGTGAGTGGGTTTCATCAGATTAAAATGTCAGTTATCAAAATTCACAACAGATGAACTCAGTGTTATATGAATCCTCTTCCGAAAGAGTCTGATTTCCCCAAAACTGGTACTATGTTCTCCACATTTTGAGGAAGTACATTTTTCAAATGATATATCTTACAGCTTGGTGTAGTGGTAAAGAAGAAGAAGAGTTGGTTTTATACTCTGCTCTAATACTATATATATATATACACACACACACACACACACACATGCAGTGAAAGACAAAGAGAGATGGTTGTATAAGAACTGTTTAAGAAGCCTGCAAATGGAAAGATGGGTGCAGTAACTTGGCTTCTAACTTTCTATTACATGTAGTTTTATTTTTACCTTTCCATCTGTCAAAGATAATTTTGTTGCTTCATTATTGTATCCTGTCCTGGGCAGTCAGAATAAGACATAGCATGTAATTTAAATTAATCAGGACCAGCTCTGCATGTGGCCAACTGAGGCAGTAGCTTCAGGTGGTGGATTGGAGCAGGCAAGGGCCCACTTGCCCATCATGTCCCACCTGCCCGTGTCTTCTCCACCTCACCTCTGCCTCCTCCTGGAAGCCAGAGCACCACATCCTCAATACCGAAGACCTCTTTAAAAATACCACAGGTATCACACATGTCCTAAAAAAATTATTGAACTCTCATAAGATTCCTTTTGTGAGACTTGAGCCAACATTCTGATTGCCCAGGCAACCAAAAATGGTGGGCAGTTCTCACAAGAGGAAGGAAAGATGCCTGGGAGGGTGCTGTTCTGGTTCCCAGGAAGAGGCAGCGGTGGCAATGGTGAGGCATTGGTGGCTGGTCTTGGGTGGCATTTGAGACTGAAGTGGCACGGAAATCAATTCACAACTGATGATATGATTGTGGATTCATCTCTTATAGGTTCATACTTAAGCAAGTCACTGCATACCATACTTTTTTATATATCTTTTGATTTTACGGCAATTTAATCTGCAAATAGAAACTAGTTCAAAGGCTGTCAGATTTCAAAGCATTGGAACCTGGAATGATGGAGAGTTCGAGTTCTTTTCCAAGGCACAACTCACAACTTAGAGTTCAATTAACAGACAACGCTAACATTCCCGAATGCTGTGGGGCTGGACTGGACTCACAAGTACAGTGCAGGGGGAGAAGTGGCTTCAGCCATCCTTCCTGCTCTGTTTTCCCAAGCCAAAATGGTTGCAGGGGTAGCCTGATTGCCCTGCTATGAGATGCTATGTCATGTCACACATATTATCTAGTTGAGCCCTTAACCTGTGAGCACTGAGAGTCCGTTATGGATGGTGCAAGGGAAGAAGAAGATAGGAAACTTACTTCCTCTCGTGCCTTACGGTATATGACACCATGGAGGGGAAAATGTGTGGGTGTAATTCTCAAATTATTTATTCCTTCCCCGTCCCCACTGCTGTGTGAGAGGAGAGCCACATGTGGGCCCTGCACCACTGCCAGCACAGTTGAATTTAAAAGTGAAGCTGCAGTGGGTGGGGTGGCCTCCCTTCCCTCAGGCTGGAACTAGGCCCAGCTGGGGTGGGGGGAGAAGAACTGCAAGGAAAGAAAGCTGCTGAGAGCGGGCCAAGGAAAGACCTGCAGATGCTTCACTCAAGGAAGGAGCAGAGTCAGTTTCCAAGAAAAAGAAGAAGAAGAAGCTCTAGAACTGGAGGCAAAGAGGGCCAGACAACAGAGAGCAGCTCCAGGAAACAATGTGGGGAGGGAGCTACAGGGGAAAGTGAGGCTACTCCATACATGTGCTTGTGGGATCCCCACTGCATAACTGGGCCCAGAACAGCAGCTGTATGTTCAACTTGGCCACATTTTTCCCAGGGAAAGGCTGCTAGAGGGAAATAAATCTGAGGACCGGGGGGGGGGGGGGCTGGGAACGGCTGGTAAACTTAGGTTGGCTGGCAGGTGGGAAGGAGAGAAGAAAGCAGGAAAGGGGAAGAAGCTATGGGAGCTTTCAGGAAAGAAAGAGAAATAGCATGGGAGGGGGATATGAGACGCGCCTCCTGTAAGTCCTTGTGGGTACTCTGCTTGTGCTTTCTAATAACCACGAACTTCATGGTTGAACACTGATCAATAGAGAAGTAAAATGGCCCCACTCACAGAGAACAGAAAAGTTTTGGTACAAGAGAGGGCCTCCTTGCATAGGCAGAAAAAATATTCATTGTAAAAAAAAATTTAAAGAAGAAGAAAATGGCCTTTTTAAGACTGAAGATGTTTTCCAGGAGACAAGAGGACAAGCCTAGGCAGGTCTACCTAGAAGTAAGACCTATTTTCGTCAGTGAGTCTTACTTCCAAGTGTTTTTAGGACTGCAGTCACAATGTTGAGAACAGTTGATCATCAGTTAAAGGAGAAAAAGGGAAGAGGGAAAACAGTTGTTTGTGAGTGTCAGATGCTTATTTTGTGCACACACATCCCATACAGTACGCACAGAGAGCGGTAAAAAATATTCCTTTCCTGCACAATACCACCAAAGTTCAAGGCTCAATAGGCAGATTCCTGCTCGACTAACCCTGAACTGTAGCAGTTAATACTATAAGGCAACTGCATTATAGTGCTAGGTTGCTGAGGTTCAGCTTTAGATGAGCAGGAGGCTACCCATCTATTCATTGTAGAGGTTGGATTTATACCCCACCCTTCACTCAGAGTCTCAGTGCAGCTTACAAATTCTTTTCCCTTCCCCTCCCCACAACAGACACCCTGTGAGGTAGGTGGGGCTGAGAGAGCTCTTTCCAGAACTGTCCTTGACAGAACAGCTCTGACAGAACTATGACTTGCCTAAGGTCATCCAGCAGCTGCAAGTGTAGAACTGGGGAATCAAGCCAGGTTCTCCCAGGAGAGTCCACACACTTATCTACTACACCAAACTGGCTCTAGCCCTGGAAGTCAGCAGTGTCATGCCATTTGGGGACAACTTCTCACCTATTCTTTCTGCATAGTTCCTCATGGCCCCGGAATTGTATAGATAACAAATATGACACATCTTAATTAGATATGAAAAATGTCATAATCAATGTGATATATCTACCACAAAAGGCTGTAACAGAGTAAGCAAATATATTGCACAATTCCCTGATTTATCTGTTTCTAAATGGTTGTAGTGCTTGATTCCAAAAGCATCTTTCTGATGCAATATTCATCTTGTTATTTCACATAAATTGTACAATTCCAGATAATAATTCATCAGTGATTTATTGTAAATGACAACCTTCATTGTAAAAAGAGTATCTAGCATTTCTATTATTCTCACTGTAATTGCAATACATTTCACTGGAATCATCTGATGGCATATGTCAGCGTATGTTGACACATTGCAGCAATATTCTTCCATATAACAAATACCAGTGGAATTTTCCGTGTAATATTAATAATATATTATGGCGCTGCTTTAAAGTTTCGACTGCAGGTAACACAAACTAGAAGGCTACAATGATACAAGGATAGGATATTAATGAAATGAAGTTACATAGCAACCACAGCCTCAATCGTGAGCTGGGTGAAGAAAGCAGGAAAGATCCCTGACCACAAATATGGAAAGTGCAGCATAGCAGCTGAACATGAACTGAAACAGTAAACCAATAGCTCCTTCGTTTAAAATTCCTAAGCTGCTATTACTGTTCTCCATTTTACATGTGAAAGGAATATTAAACATAATACATCAAAAGAACAAGGGGCAGCTGGTTCACCTTTTCAATGTCTTTATGGTCAGTACTTGGGATGTGGAATGGTATAGCCCAATCTTGTCAGATCTCGGGAGCTAAGTAGGGTCAGTGCTTGAATGGCAGACCACCAAGGAAGACTTTGCAGAGGAAGGCAATGGGGAACCACCTCCGCTTAATCATTTGCATTGGAAACCACTTCCTGGGGTCTCCATAAGTCAGCTGTGACTTGATGGCACTTTACACACACACACAACCAGTACTTAACAATTGAAACTGTATTACCATAAGAGTGTTCTTGACAAATGATGCATTCAGGGCTTTTTTTGTAGAAAGAGCCCAGCAGGAACTAATTAGCATAATAGGCCACACCCAACAGCATAAACCCATTAGCATATTAGGCCACACCCCTGATGCCACATTTCATTAGCATATTAGGTCACGCCCCCATGCCTTCCCTTGGCTGCGGGGAGCCCGGGCAAGCTGGCCCTTGGACAGGCTGGGGAAGGCACAGGGAGGGCTCCCCTGGCCTGCTCGCCTCAGAATGGGCGGGGGGGGGAGTTGCTCTCCAGGCCTTCCCTCTGAAGCCAGGCACGCAGGGGGGTTGGCTGTGGTGGGCGTGGCCAACTCTGAAGACAGCCGGAACTCCGTTCCTGTGCCTTCCTGCCCAAAAATAGCCCTGGATACATTCATGCCATAGTCAGCAAGGATACTGTTGGCTATGACAAATGTCAGGAATGTAAGCTGTGTACAGCATGTTGATAGAAGGGTTTGTCTGGTTGGAAGTCCTTTTGAAAGTGGCCACCATCAATGTGAACTGCTTTGTGCTCACAGAACAAAGGAACAGTTAATCATGAGCGCATTAAGTAGTCTAAGAAAATCTGAGCAGCGCAGCTATGTCGTGTTATTTTGGGAAACCATGATCAGTAAAGATACTGATTAATCCATCCAGAGGTATATGGTGCTCCTTAAGGCTGTGGTCACACAGTCATTTTGATCAGGTTTCACCACTGTTCCCTCTTGCATTTGAAATTGCTGATCAGACGGCCACATCCATCTCCTGCACCAAAGTGAGCTCACTCGCACAATCCTCCCAGTTCCCTAGCGAGTTTTCCTACACCCGGGAAATAAAGTACTTTCTGGATATTTGTGCTTTGAATCCATGATTTTGCTGATCTGGACAGCCATCTCTCACAATTAGGTCATCTGAATGTCCTTCTTGCAATGTATTTTTTACAAGTTTCTGTCGTTGTGCGCATGAGCAATCCAGCGCTAAATAAATTAAATGTATAAACGTTCAAGTGCACATATAGACTCGAACACTCAGTAGTACATTGCCGGTTAAATTTGTTTGCTGTTCCGGGGGGGGGGGGCTGCAAGAACAAGGGAGTACAGCTGTACTTAGTTAACAGCATGCTCCACTTATTATGTATATGTAGCAAATGAGGCAACTACTCTTGTAGGACATGACAAAGCTAGTAAGCATTTGCTATAGATGATGGTGGCTAAGAATTGGCCTTCATACAAAGTTCTGAAGGGAATCAGATGTGCATCCGGTAATAGAATACAAATAGGTTTTGGCAGTTGTCCAGACCTGTTGTTTAAGTAGGGCAAAATACCAGGACATCTGTCACAGGAATGTGAACGTTGTGCTTTCTAGGGTGATGTGATGGAGCTCTTTGAACTTTCCCCAGCTGTGATTGAGTGGATTGAAAATGTAGATATTAGTATTTAGGGGGATATTGGTCTCCATACCCATTGTATCAACTCGGTTATGTATTTTATATTATTATATGCTTCCTGTATGTAACTCTGCCGTGCAATAAATAAATAAATAATCATTGGTTCAGTTTATATTTGTGGCTGACTTATCCTTGTCCACCCATGATGCAGACAGACAATCATGATACCAACACAGAATATGCAGTACCAAATGTACATATTTGGAGTGTCCTCTGTCCTTCCATCTTTATGGTCCTGTATATGGATCAGGGAGATCTATTTCAAGGATACTGATTATAAACAACAGTTGTAGGGGAGAGAATCAGCAGTGGAGGACATGAGGCTCCAAGTTTAATTTCTGGCACCTGCCATTAAAATAATAGCAGAGCAAGACCTGCCAAGAATTGCTGTTTACAGATGTGGGGTGGATGGACCAGCATTCTGTTATGGAGCAGCTTTATAACTTCAGCCTGTTATACCAAGGAGGAGTGTATTTGTTTCAGTGTGTCCATCATAGGAACCATGCACTACATCGCGGCTATTAACCATGCAGTAATGGTTGCTATTATGGAGGTCGGAAGCAATAAGCTTAAGGCTGCTTCTCCCACACCACTTTGAGGTTTTAACATTTGTGCTTTTGAATTTCAAATCCAACATATTATCCAGCTAGTTCAGTCTTGGAACCTATTGTAATACTAAGGTTAATAATACCTGCAAAGCAATAATAAACAGTTTCAGGACATGTGTAGAGTGCTTTCCTTGAGGACTCTCTGCTCATTGCCATACACCTGTGATTGTCAGAACTCCTAAATCTGAGTTACTGTTTGTTTTGCTTTAAGTTGCTGCTGCTGTGTTAGATGTGGTTTTTTGCCTTAGAGACTTTTTAAAAAGTTTATTTTAGTTATTGCTTAACATTGACTGGACTTTTTCAAAGTTTTATTTTGTGAACCTCTTTGTGCACCATTTCTGTTGTCAGGTAGACTATAAATATTTTGTGTGTATAAATGTCTCGATTGTTGGAGTTTAGCAATCCTCTTAAAAACTACTAATTGTTATCATAGGTAGAAACAGCTACTTTTGTCTCTGTTTTTGTCAAATTAATTCTTTTTGTTCAGAAAACTATTATATTTGATGGAAGATGAACATGCATGTTACATTAAATCTTGTTAAAGACCTCTGGAATATAAGCTTTGATATAACTCAGCTTGCAAGTAGATGCAGATTTCATTCGCTAACTTACTTGCCTTGAAATTCAGGCAGTTAGGCTGATAACCTGTCAGTCACACCAGTTTTCATCTAGACAAGATTATCTCAAAGGAAATAAATGAATGTAATGTATCTAATAACGTAGCTTTTGATACAATAACTTTGTTAGTCTTTAAGGTGCCATGTGCTCTTGCCCTAAGAAAGTTCTATTGAAATCAGATGTGCTGGTGACGACTCATGTATTCTCCCATTGGCCACTGGGGAAGCTGCCTTGGTGTCTTATTGGCCTGGCCCATCAGCTTCTCCATTCTTACACCCCCCACTTTTGACACGTACGTTGGAAGTTGTAGTTCTCAGATGGTCTTACTGCAACCATAGCAAAGAGAATTAGAACTACAACTCCCAAGTTGGGAGTCCCAAGAGGCCATGGGGCATTAGCAGGGAGTCACTTAAACTGTTAATCAGTTAAGGTGTTAAGCAGGAAAGCAGCTTTGGAAATGAAGGGAGTTGGGGGGAAAGGGAAGGCTTGGACATCTCTCTGAATTACAATTGATCTCCAGACTACAGAGATCAGTCTCCATGGAAAATATGGTTGCTTTGGAGGGTGAGTTCAATGGCATTATACCTCATTGAAATCCTTCAATGAACATGGCCCTTCCCTTAGTATTGCCAACCTCCAGGCAGATCCTGGAGATCTCCAAGATCAGTTCTCCTGGAGAAAATGGCTGCTTTGGGCAGTGGCCTCTATGGCATTATACCCTGCTGAGGTCCCTCCCCACCCCAAACCCAACCCTCCCCAAGCTCTACCCCTCAGATATACAGGTATTTCCCAACCCAGAGTTGGCAACCCTGTAACTGGCTAAGAAACCACTTTACAGACCCTTGAAACCCAGAAAACATGGCATGCAGCTCTCCTCCCATACTACCCACTTGGGGCAGCAAAATAACTGGAGACAGCCCTGTCTTATAGCTAAGCAGAAGGAAATAAACATGGCATCCCTCCCTCTATTTTCCCCTTCCGTCCGCTGCCCCACCAGCCACAGCCAGGACACTCACCTGGAGACTCTTTCTAGAGCTCGTTGTCTTTCTTTCCACAACAGACCTTACTCCTAGACTTTATTATATTTGCATCCCACTCTTCCTCCAAAGAGCAAAGGGTAGCTTATACTCTTTTTCTCAACAATTCTTTGAGAGAAGTTATGTTAAGACAATGTGTGGCATGGCTAAGTTAGGATTTGAATTTGAGTCTTCTGTGTCCAAGACATTATCCATCACATCACACTGGCTATTGAAACTACTTCCAACAGTAGCTCATAGGTAATTTCTGAAAAGCTTTTCAGAACTGGTGGTGGAAAGTTTGATGGGGTAAGAGAATTGAGAGGATAAGAGAATGGGATTTGCTTCTGGAAATGCTATGGGTGGAAATAATGGGGCCAAAAGGCACCTTAACACTGGGAGTTACCGCCCACCAAAAGATAGAGGAGGATTATAAAATGATGAATGAATTAAGCGGCTATGAAAAATAACTGTGTCATAATAGGTGATTTTTACTACCCACACATTGATTGGGTCAATATGTGTTCAAGTCAGGAAAAAGAGATAGAGTTTCTAGACACCCTCAATGACTGTGCTATGGAACTAATGGTCACAGAACATACCAGGGGAGAGGTGATAGGAAGGGAAAGAGGGATAGTGCACAGAGGCCTCTACAGAGAAGTCTTGCTTCCATCATAAGGTTAGAGAAACAGGAGGGGGCAGTAGGACAAGGTTCAATGACTCACTGAGGACAGGAAGATAGCAGGAGCTGAGGCAGGGTTGCCTGCACCTTATGTGACAGGGTTTCTAAGTTCACAGCTTGGCTCAGGAGACATTGAGCTACTTCTGACTTTGAGGAGAAAATAATTTGGTTTGCCAACCCAGATTCCAAATGAAGTTGAACAGAGTTTGTCCATCATTAGTTCAATACTTGGCATTTCTAAGGGGGGAAAAGGGATTGCAGATAATAGAGCTGGGAAAGATACAGGCCCATAGCTAGCGCAGGGCCCCTTGGGCCCAGCCTCCCACAATTTTAATGAGCCCCCCTCCCCAATTCTTGCTCCCCCTCCCTCACCCCAGCCCCCTCACCCCCAGAGAGAGAGAGAGAGAGAGAGAGAGAGAGGCGGCAGTGCCGCCTTCGCCAGCTCTTGCTCATTCCCTCGTCCACTTCCCCTTCTCCTCCTCAGCCCAGGTTCGTCCCATCAGCCCTCCCAGCCGGGCCCATCTGGGTCTGTCTGGATGCTTTGCTTTGGAGTTGGGAGTAAGCAGTGAAGTGGCTAAATTTGCAGATAACACGAAGTTGTTCAGGGTGGTGAGAACCAGGGAGGATTGTGAGGCACTCCAAAGGGATCTGTTGAGGATGGGCAACTGGGCGTCAGTGTGGCAAATGGGGTTCAATGTGGCCAAGTGCAAAGTGATGCACACTGGAGCCAAAAATCCTAACTATAAATACACGTTGATGGGGTCCGAACTAGCAGAGACTGACCAAGAGAGAGATCTTGGAGTTGTAGTAGATAACTCAATGAAAATGTCAAGAAGTGTGCAACTGCAATAAAAAAGGCCAACGCTATGCTGGGGATTATTAGGAAGGGAATTGAAAACAAATCAGCCAGTATCATAATGCTCCTGTATAAATCAATGGTGCAACCTCATTTGGAGTACTGTGTACAGTTCAGGACAAACAAAAGAAATAACTTATTCGTGCAACACATAAATAACTTCTGGAATTCACTGCTGCCTGATCTAGAAATGGCTACTAGCCCAGAGGACTTGAAATGGGACTGGACAGACTCAAAGAGAATAGGTCATTCAATGGGTGTTAACCATGATAGCTAAATGGAACCTTCATTTTTGGAAGCAGACCTGATTTAAACATGATACTGGCAGAGTCTGTACACATTCCCAGCATCTCATTTAAAGTTATTTATTTATTAAATTTGTTAATTGACCAATTCCTGGTGGTACAGGGCACTGGGCAATGTACGACATTCATAAAACATATCCAGATAAAACAATTAAAACATTAATAACACATTTCAAACAGATAATATGGTGTGTACTAATTTATCCAATTTCAGAATGATGGCCACTTTGCGAGCATAGGAGAGGATGGACACTATTTGTACCAAGCTTTTATGCAAGCTAGAAGCAATACACTAGAACAGTACCTACAGAGGCTATTGATCTCCAGCATGCAAATATTTCACACATCGCATCTGATTATATACAAAGTCGCATGGGACTGGCCTGCCAGGATTATATTTAAATTATGTAGGCATCACTGAATACCAGTTTCAGGGAGAGAACAACAGGAGTCAGCTATTACTTTCGTTCCAGATTTGGGATATAGATGATGGACTAGATGAACCCTTGGTTTGATCTATTAAGGTTGCTTCTCATGATCAACACCTTGATCCAATGGTATACTACAAGCTTAAAAAGCCCTGATGCACTCATTCTGCTTCTTTGCTATAAGTACACCCTCAAGAATTTATTATTAGATTAGTTCTATATTCAGAAAGGGATATCTGTATGGAGCATTCCCCACTGAAGTGAATAAGAAAGCTCACTCAGGCGAATTGTTGCATATTAGAAATGATGAAAGAGAATCAACCTTTTCATATATTTTATATTATGGAGAAAAATTTATAAAATGGTAAGAAGGGATGGTTTATTCATGTCCCAATCTTTGCTCGCTATAAATATATTGACAAAATAACACACTATATTAGTTATAAAGACTCCTTCTGCTTCAGAAGTGTTATGTGTCTGAGAGCTGCTTCAAATATGAAATCAAGCATGAAAAGTTGTGTTGGTCAGCATGCATATTTTCCACTGCATGTACACACAGTTTACAAATGATGGATGGCGATGTCTAATGATGTACAGTGAAATGATTCCCCATGCTCACCATGCCCAACATGGTGTTTCTGGAGGTCTGACTTTCTCCTAGTGTGTGCACAAGAGGTGATGTGGATCTGTACTCTGGTAACAGGAGCCTGATTTTATTCAGATAATACTGAGAAACAGATCATTGGATCGAGCTCTTAAACTAATGGTGAAAGGAAGAGAACTTTTTTCTTATATGGTTTTAAGATTTTTTTTTTCAACATTGCTTTACTCTTCAAGCATGTGCATTGAAATGGAACAAACAAGCAAAGTGGACCAAATATTAATCTTCCTCACAACTCAGTGATACTCTAGAAATGTACTGTTTTTTAATGCAGCCTTTTGGCTACAGGAAGGCCTGGGAAAGAGATGAGCTGCGCAATATAACCTGAAGGTCAATAAATGCAGGCTCTAGTGGATTAACTGAGAAAGCACATTCTGAGACTGAAGATCCTTCAGTAAAAAATGTCTTGCCCTTGTCCTTATTCTGATTCAGACTAGAACTTCCAGCACTTTGGTTAGTCTCCATAAAAAGATGATTTTTTTTTTCTCTCTCTCATGTAATGGAAAGAATCTGTATTTAATAATAAACATGTATGAGCTATGTATCTTTTTAGAATTCTTTACTTTCCTTGTATTGTTATAAATTATTTTATTTTACACTGCACACACCACAAAGAAAAGACTTCGGTGGAGTGTAACTTGCACATTACTTTTACACTGCAGAAGCTTTGCTAGCTCGTGCATCTGGTTCAAAGCCCTTTGCTATAGGGAGGCCTGAGGGGGCATGGCCCTCTGACAAATACACTACCCTCCTGCTTTTGTGTCATTTTATAAAAACAAGTCTCCAAGCCTCTTCCTTACATATATGATAGGGGAATACGCATGCATGATTCCACCCAGTGCCTCACAAGGGAGATGAATTTGCAGGATAGTTCTCAAGATGGTCCCTGCCCTGCTTCATGATCTTTTATTACTTGCCCCTTTTCTTGCTTGCTTCCTCTCAGCCCCTTAATGACAGCTGTGACAACTGAAAGTACTGGGTACAATCTTTGCATGAGCTCTATAGTATTGATAGGTCCGAAGTGGGGAATTTGCCTCAGGAATAAAAGTTGGTCTTAGAGGGGGAGAGGGTAGGAGGAAAAAATGACTGCCCAGCCTTACTAAGCCTAGTATCTCTTTTTAGTCATTCATTGCATGCCATCTTGCTGCAGTTTTTCTGTGTGAAACAATGAACATGGGCCGACTGCTGTTTACTTGTCAGTGAATAAACTCTGTTAAACCCATTTCCTGACATTTCCGAATTCTGAAATTAGGGCCAAAGGACTGAAAAGAGCATACAATTTAGGCAGGCTAAAACTCCATACTCTTTCAATACCAAAAAGGTACTACACTGTCTAACTAGGGTTGCCAAGTCCATCTTCCACCCCCAGCAGGGGACTTTGGGGGCATTCCTTGAGGGGGCAGGGCATCCCCAACGTGATGACATCATGTTGGGGACATCCGCCACACACCCCCACCCACCCGCGTGCCGGATCTCCAGAAACGGCAGTTCCCTGCACTTAAAGGAGCCGGTGTTTCCTTTTTAAATGCAGGAGCCGGCGTTTCCCCTTTAAGAGCAGCC
>NW_015175987.1:389568-423400 GCF_001447785.1 Gekko japonicus | reverse complement strand
GTAAGAAGGATTCCTTTAAGCCAGGGGTTTCAAACATGTGGCTCAGGGGCCAGATCAGCCCCCCGGAGGGCTTCTATGAGGCCTGCAGTGGAACTGGCTGTCTTCTGCTGCTTCTTCCAGTTCTGCTGCTGCTGCGTCATCGTAGGTTTGCAGCTTACAGATACACACCTGAACAGCATATTCAAGATTGCAATAGCACAGACATTTTGATGCAATAATTCAGAGCAAGAGTTGTCAGTTATCAGACACTGTTAAATAAACAAAATATTGCAAGACTGCTAATGTTTTAAGCATTATTTTATTTTAAGTAAAAAAAAACCTTTGTGTTTGTGTCCTTTATAAAGTTTATATCTCTGCTACCTGGCATTACATTTTATGATACACATGGCCCGGCCCAACAAGGTCTCATTTATGTCAGATCTGGCCCTCATAACAAATGGGTTCGACACCCCTGCTTTAAGCGGTGAAAAGCTAGTTTCAGTGAGGTTGATAAAAGAAAACACAGGCTGTGGCAAATAAAATGCAAGTCTGTGGTCAGGCAGGCAAAAAAGGGAATATGAGGAGCATATTGCAAAAAATATAAAGACCAACAATAAAACTTTCTTCAAATACACTAGAAGCAGGAAACCAGCGAGGGAGGCAGTGGGGCCCTTGGATGACCAAGGGGTAAAAGGAGTACTGAAAGATGATAGGGAAATGGCTGAGAAGCTGAATGCATTTTTTGCATCAGTCTTCACTGTGGAAGAGTGCTTATTTTGTTATGTTTTCTTTCATTGTCTCTTTCTGTCCAGGAGCAGGCCTCATGGGAATTAACTGAGCTGGCTTCATAAGGGTAGGGTTGCCAGGTGTTCAGTTTTGAACTGGGAAGTCCAGTATTTCCCCTTTCTGTCCAGTAAATAAATTAAGAAAATAACATATATATAAAATGTTTGTCTGTCTATCTTTCTATCTACCTAGCCTTTAGCAGATTATAAAATTATAAAATAAGATAATGCCTTACTTAGTGTTATTCTTCTGTTGCTGAATTATTGCCCCCATAAATTTTGCCATGGAAAGAGTAACAAAATCATCTATTGCCACATCACCTGTGTCCTCATGCTGTCAGATGCCTCAGTGGGCATTTCCTTATTTCTAAGTAAAGGAGTAATTAAACTAGCCCTCAGCTCATTAAATATAGAAGATTCCATAACTGTATGTTCAATTGTTTCAATTTTATCATAGGAGCATCTACATGTTCTATCTGAATATAGCACTTTTTAATATCTACCCTCCAAAACCACCAATGGAAGGGCATTTATTCTTGCCTGAGTAAAAGCTCTTTTGAGCTTTGGTATTGTCAGACAATAAAAATAGACATATAAATGTCTGGTATTTTCTAGTTAAGTAAGCATGCACTGTGGCCAAGGTCCCTGTATGTGCTCTTTGGTCACAGTGAGGAAAGAGGCTGGAGAATTTGGAGGCACTGAGACCCCCAGAGGGCAGTATGTGGACAAAGTGTACACCATGCACTTTTATCTTTTCTGCATTCCTGTTGACTGAAACTGCTTTATTGCTATTAAGTACTTTAAGACTGCAAGAGTATGCACAGTTACCTGTAAGTAAGTGCCATTGAGCTCACTGAGGGTAACTTCTGAGTAAACATGGTTTGATTTCTGTGCTAATTCTCCCAGTGATTTTAGTGGGAGAGTTAAGCATATGTTGTAGGAATGTGAACCCAAAAAAAAAATCAGTATTTTTCAGATATCAGGGAGCTGGAAAATATGGTATTTCCAGTTATCTAGGTTCCAAATATCAGTTTGGTCTTCAAATCTGTGTTTATAAAAAAAAATAATATCTGTGTTTATTTTTGAGATTCCAACATTATGTGGCTCCATTATTCCTTATGGGGAATCTATCTGGGGAGCTGGAGGAGCCAGGGTTTTTTTTAGCAAATGTCACCAAAATTGCAGTGGCTCTTCTTACTGGGGCTACTGTAAGCTCTTGGAGGATTGGCTACACTAGGGGTGTGTGGCCTAATATGCAAAGGAGCTCCTGCTACCAGTAGAACCCTAACCCCCAGCTTTCAAGTGAATTAGACCAAGTCTAATTCTATGGCCCCTTAACAAGGTGCCCCCTTGCCATCCAGGTAGGAGTTGCCAATGGCCTTGAAAAAATGTCTTGTCCCTTTAATAGAGGTTTAATAGGACCTTATTTACCTCCATGCTATTAAAAGCATCAGTTACTCATTTCCACACATCAGCCTCTATTAAAGGGATGGACATTTCTCCTTTTTTCATGTGTCTATGTTTATTGGTTGACAAATTTTTATCAACGATGTCCAGTATTTTTGTCAAAGCCATCTGGCAATGAGGGGCTTGGAAGAAGGCCAGTGAGTTGGCCCCTGGGCTCCCTCTCCAGGCTGTGCAAGAAAGAACCAACAGTGCAGAGGGAGAGGTAGCTCCCTTCCCCCCTCCTCCTGAGGTCCTGCAAGCGCCAAACAGGACAGAAAAGGTCATGATAGACAAGGAGGCACTGAGGGCAGGGATGTGGACACCCCTGAACCCTCTTTCTTTCTCTCTCAAGATGAGCATAATGTCCAGACCCGTATCGTTCACCTCTAGTTGGGCATGTGCACAGTAACTTTCCCTCAGTACATGCAGTCGCATATGTAGTTATGTCATTGTAGCAGTTAAAGTGGTGATTTGACTTCTACACATACATCACTTAACCATAAGGCCCTGCAACATCTCTTGAGACAAGAGTATGGTTACATTACTTAAATTGACATAGGGCTCACAGTATGAATGTATAGATTCGAGTCCAGTAGCACCTTAGAAACAAACAAGATTTTCAGAGACAAATCTGACTAAGGGAACACTGATTCTTGAAAGCTTATACTATTCAACTGTACACTAACACAGCTGCCCTCTGAATATATGTTGACTTTTTCCGGGGTAGCTGATAGTATTCTATGTTAAAGGTTTCAAAATTTATATTCCCTTAACAAGTCAAAATGCATATTTAGCACATTCTAGATTGTAATTGTTTGCTCTTTGTGGTCCCACAGTGCTGCATTTCCACACAAATGCTAGAATTTTTAATTATAAAATATAGCCCACTTCTTTTATCTCTGTTGGTTGGAATTGATGTCCAGGATGATGCTCAGCTTTTATGACTGTCTCAGAGGGTAGCCGTATTGGTCTGCCATAGATGGAAGTCCAGTAGCACCTTAAAGACCAGTAAGTTTTTTGAGGTATGATCTTTTAAGGCTCAAAATTCCCCTCATCAGATACAATGGAGATCTCTAAATCCTTATATCCCAATCAAAAGGTGGGAGGGTGTTGCAGAGATGGGATTCAGGATGCCAAAGTAATAGTAAAATGTAACCAACTTGATTAGAGTAGGGGAGAAATGCTTAGGGACAGAAAATTAGCATCTGTCGAGAGATAAGACTCATTGTCCCTATTCAGCTTTGGTGGGACAGGTGTTCATTACTCTGAATTTGTGAATGGACCAAGGTTCAACCATCTCATGTTGCAATCTGTCATTGAAGCTTCTCTATTTGAGGACTACCAGGATATTCCCTTGCTGACCCAACAGTGGCAGTCCTCAAACAGAAAGCTTCAAAGGGAGATTATAGATATAGCAGAACACAAATTTAGAACAATGGAACCCACACACACACACACACTGGTGCTGAATAGGGACATAGGATTCATATCATACTAATTTTCTACACCAAAGCATTTCTCTTCTGCTCTCATCAAGCTATTTGCATTTTACATTGTACCTCTGCACCCTGACTCCCGTCTTTGCAACACCCTTTTCACCTTCTGACTGTGATTGTACATTGTACCTCTGCATCTGGACTCCCCTTTTTTTCAACACCCTTCTCAACTTCTGTGATATAAATACTCAATGATATCAATTCCTACTTGATGTCAGCTGACGCCACCATGGGATAGATTGTGTTCTCCCCGCTTGCCTCCAGCTTCCCCCTTTTTCTCACCCCCTCCCCTTCTTCGGGTATGCACTCCTAGCTGTCTCCTATGGCCTTGGAGATGTGCTCAGCCGTGCCGCTTTTTCCCACTGGGAGCCAAGCCATTTCCTTTGAGCACACTTGCTCGCCCTTGCTCATTGGCCTGTGCCCTTGGGGGGGTGGGGACTTGTATGAACTGAGTATAATTATCTGTCTTCCCGCCTTAACCCCATTCCTGACACAAGGTGTATTGTATGATGACCTAAGTGCTTCCCTCAATAAACTGCACCTTTCTTAAGGACTGTTGTTGAGCATGATTGACTTGGGACTCTGACACATGTATCTGATGAAGAGAGCTTTGACTCTGCTTTTATGACTTTGCTTTAAGAATAGCTTTAAATCCTTTACTTTTGATGCTGCTATTCAGAGTGGAATCCATTCAGTTGCTTATCTGCGCATTTTCGATGCTGTTGGTTTTGGTATGATTTTCGATCTCTGTGTGTTTTCTTTTAAACTGGATATATTTAAGCTGCCTTCAGCATATTCTTATTGAAAGAGTGGGATGTAAACGGTTTGAATAAACAAACAACCAATCTGTTCTTACTATCCAACTGTTAAATAAATGAATAGAGATTAGTTCTACCACTCTGCCTACAATTAATTCCAAGACTGATTACCACCCTTCTGCCTGTCCTTGATTTTGTTGACATGTTTATTAGAGAGAACCAAAAACTGAACATTGTTTCCTGAACACTGTAAGCACCTTGCTCAAAGTAGCATCCTCAGAACATAGTAAACACTTTTAAACTATATGAAGAGTAGTATAAAATGACACCCTCAACCCTCCTCTCCTGACATTTAAAAACATAGTATAGGACATCTTATAACAAAAAAACCAGTCTCAATATAAAGTGGTTGGAAATTCATCCATTAGATCTGGAGGCTCTGTATATCTTATCTGGAAAACAATCCAACAGCTGATGGAGCAAAAAGAAAAATATTTCCAGTATGATTAACAAATAAGATTAATAATGTATTAGATTTTGGGGAAAAAATAATTTATCACCATTACTATCATTCTCTGCAGTCTACTAAGTAATATAATCTTAAAGTGGTCATGTATACTTTAACGGAACATTCTGAAGTGAATGTTTCAAGGTGTGCAGCCAAAATTAATTCCAGAAAAGCATATCTGCCAAATTGTGATTAATAGTTAATTAATTAATTAATTAAACTAATGAATCACCCAATCCTGCTAATGGGCTCTGCGTGATTTACAACCGGTAATAGATAAAAGAGTTAAAATACAATCAGCTTAATAAATTATCATGGTACATTAATAAAACAACCAAATCAGATGGCGATGAACCCCCTTTGCCGGCTGCAGTGCCCTCTGCATAGCAGGGCAGGGAAGGGGACATGGGGGCCATGGGAAGAAAAGGAGGGTGCCAGTCCTAACCGTTGCTGCCCTCAACCAAAGGCCTGGCGGAACATCTCTGCCTTACAGGCCCTGCGGAATTGCATCAGATCCTGCAGGGCCCTGATGTTGTTCGGCAGAGAGTTCCACCAGGTCAGGGCCAGGACTGAAAAGGCCCCGCCCTATGTGAGGATTAATGTCAAAAAGCAGGTGTGATTCAGTTGGTCTTTATTATTCTGGGAGTCATGGCTGACCTAGAGAATACTTGTCTCTCTCTCACACACAAGCCCCCCATGTTCCTTTTGGACTCTGAAATGACTTTCCAAGATGAGAATACTTTTCTATGAAAACACCATTTATATCCTTCTGAATAACATGGTTAAAGGGGCACTTAGATTCTGAACTAATATAAATAAGAAAAGGTCTTGCTGAAGTTTTTGTTTGCATGTGTTAGGGAACTAATTTAAAACTAGCTAAGTATGAATATTCGCAAATACAGTATCTGACATTTAAAATGTTATTGCTATTTGGACTAGAATTCTAAAAGACAGCTGAAATGTATGCAGCAATTTTGCCTGGACCTCAATAAAAAGCTACTCCTGGGAACAGAAAAGTTGTTTTATCTTTGCAGAATTTCCAGAGTGTTGATCAAAGACTAGGCTGGGTACAAATCAATTAGTAGACATGCACTGTGAAATGTGTTTTTTTGTAATAAGTACTCTGATAAATATGAGGAAACGTTTCCCCTAATTATTTACATTGAGAAAAAAATTACAACAGTGCAGTTCTAAACAGAGGTACATGCTTCTAAAGCCACTTAAGCCTGTTTAGGATAAGAAACTCCTTTTAGGATTGTACTGTAAGTGTAATAAAAAAGCAATGCATGTCATGATTATTATATTATGTTGCAGTGATTGTACCTCTTACCTTTCAAATTGTATTTTATTAAAAGTTTAGCTACCTCAAGACATACAAGCGTATCTATGTATTTCTATAGAGGCAAGCTGTCCTGCCGGACAGGATTACGAATACAAAGGACAAAGAAGTTTCCCAACCTCTGATCAAAAAGGTGTGATGGCACACTAGTGGGTATATCCTGGAGTGTGCATGTAGAGTTGATGGCTGATACTATCTTAACTCCAGAGTTAATATATTCTTGGTAACCCAGAGAACAGTCCAGGAAGAGGACCATAAATCTGCTTTCCAGAGAAATGTTTACACTTTAAAGGAAGTTTGTCCCAGGAAAGGGACCATAAAGGACAGAGTAGGTGTTTTGCAGAGAAATGTACACATCAAAGAGACAAAGGAACTTTTAGAGAAAGAAGATTTCCAAACTGGGACACAGTAGAATGCTGAGAATTCTGATACTTACGGGGGGGGGGAGCACATTGTGTGTAGAAGAGGCAGATGTTCTGTTTCTGCAGTCTCCAGGGTCCATGTTTTTGACAAGCTCCCATGATCATATGTGCATCCTTTTTAGGACTACCCATAGACTCAGGAACACTGCTTTGGAGGACCCTGGGGTACTTTAGAAATGAGAGTGCCTGTAAATGCGAGTGTTAATGATGCAAAGTATACCTGTGGGGTCACGGGGGCAGTGAGTAAAGAGACAACATTTTCTTAGTTATTTTTATTACTTCGTATAAAACCAAAAAGAAGAAAATATGCCTTCCATTATTTTATTTGGAATGCTGGTCAATAAAATTGGCATCATTTGCATAAAAGCAATACAAATATTTTTCTGGATGAGGCTTGGTCTAAGAGTCTGCAGAAAAGTTTCTCTACTCCACTGAAAGTGAGGAGGCCAATCTACATCCGAAATG
This sequence comes from Gekko japonicus, assembly GCF_001447785.1. Lineage (NCBI taxonomy): Eukaryota > Metazoa > Chordata > Lepidosauria > Squamata > Gekkonidae > Gekko > Gekko japonicus. The sequence continues at coordinate 416,202 of NW_015175987.1, read as the reverse complement.
CTTAAGTAGCTAAACAGTCCCAACATACTGGAGATCTTCTTTTGGAACTGTCTGACAGAGAGAAGGGAACTGAATTTTATCACTCAGCACAGGATGAAAGGATTGAAGGAGCCATAGCTAATACAAAGGGGGGGGAATTAATATTGTGAAATGCATCATTCAGTTTTTAAACCAAGAGTTATATAATTGACACTGCTAATTCAATCCTCAAACAAACATCACAATCCAAATCTTCCAGTGTTAGTTTTATACATGTATATTATTTTTAAAAAATTGTTTATTATCTTTTTAAAAACATGTAGCATTCCAAGATGTCTGAGACAGAGTCAGTTTTGGCAAATGCTATAAGGTCATTTCAAAGCATTTTGTTGCTCCAGGAAAAAAATGAATACATGCAATGGAATATTACAACAAATTCTTTTGCCTCACCAGAACTCTCTGCAGCATGGACCAAGATTCCAGTTGTGAGAGAATGAGGTACAAAGAAAGCTTGATTCCACACACACACCCCGAAAATGGCTTTCGCTCTTTTGGCGCTATTATCATAGCATTGGCCACAAATATTACACACCAACAATCAATGTTCCCTCTCAGCTCCAAAGTGTTGTGAGGAAAAATTCTGCCTCATGAGCAGAAAAAAAATAGTAGCATTAAAATTGTGAGTCTACATTTGATTATTGCATAAATGATTTTTAGAAGATTATTTCCATAATATTGTAAAAATCTCAGAATGAATTCTTTTAAACTATATTTAAACTATATTTTAAGAATAATTTAAACATTATAAGAGAAAACAGTTATTGTTGTTCAGTCACACAGTCGAGTCCGACTCTTCGCGACCCCATGTACCAGCTCCCGCCAGGCCTTCCGGTCTTCGAAATTCATCATTCAGTTTTTAAACCAAGAGTTATATAATTGACACTGCTAATTCAATCCTCAAACAAACATCACAATCCAAATCTTCCAGTGTTAGTTTTATACATGTATATTATTTTTAATCTTTCCCAGAATCAGGGTCAGGGTCAGACCAGGCCTCTGGAGAACAGGTCTACCCACCCCAGTCCACTATATTGGTAGACCTGGACTTGAACTGTCGCCTTCTGCTGACCCTTAGAAAACATGCAAGTACTTAGGGGAAAAAACTCTTGCAGTCTACTTTGGGTTTTTTTTAGTAAAATATGACAACCAGCATTACAGGTCAAGTATAACAGAGGTGGAACAATCACTGTCAGAACCTTGCCTAACCTAACAAACAGAAAGTTGCTTAAATGTTATCAACCTGCTCAAAATACTTATTTATTCAAATATTTATATCCCACTTTTCCCTGTGACTCAAGGCAGTTTACAAATCATACTGAAAAGGCGTGACCTCAGGGCCCCCCTGGTGATGGTTTTCTTTCTGGGCTAGCTACATCCCTTGCTGTGGCAGCTATGCCCGGAGGGTGGGGGTTTGTGGGAGTGGGCGGCTATGGTAACTGAGCTTGCACCTTCTCTTCCCTGGCTAGGGTTTGGCTGTAAGTGACCCACCTGCTCTGCCACCTGGGTTTCTGCGGGTAGCTGGGTATCTTTCTCCTGGGGGCATCAGCCATTTTGGTCAGTCGGTGGTGGCCATTTTGTGGGTCCAGGCGGCCATTTCATAGTTCACTGGCAGCCATTTTGTAAGGGGCCCGTGGCGGCAATTTTGCAGAGCTTTCTTATTGGGCAGCCGGCCTCTGCACATAGCAGATTTTACCTAGGGTGCTTTTAGTTGGTGCGGCCCTGTACACAATGGCACCCAAGAAGGGCACCGGGTGTGCAAAAGGGAAGACACTGGCCCCCAAGACTCTGCCTAAGTGGCCCACACCTACTCTTTCTTCCTCCGATGAGGATTGTGGAGAAAAGGTACAGCGTTATGAAGCCGGCAGCCAGGGATCTGTGCTGGAAAAAGGACCCAGTCCCATAAAACTGAGAGTGCTTGAGGAATGGTTAAGGGAGTACCCAAATAGGCAAGATCGTGTGTATTTGTTAAAAGTTTTTAAGTTTGGTTTTCACATTCCCTGTCAGGGCCCCCTTTATGGCCCCAAATTGGGCATCCATACGAGGCATGGAGCCTATCATTAGGCAGAAGATAGAGAAGGAAAGGGCAGAGGGAAGGGTCTTGGGACCTTTCTCCACGCCACCGGTGACTAACCTGTGGGTTTCTCCTTTAGGTATTGATCCTAAGAAGGTTCAAGGGGAATAGAGATTGATTCACCATTTTTTCCACCTGTGCGGGGTGTCAGTTCATGATGCCATTCCAGACTCCTTGTGTTCCATCAGGTACACCTCCTTCGACCAGGCAATACGGGTGGGGGTGCCGGTGTGGCACTGGGGCCGAGATGGCCAAATGTGACATCAAGTCTGCATTTCAGCTGCTCCCTGTGCACCCCAGCGACTTTGAGTTGCTGGGGTTTTACTTTGAGGGTCACTTTTATATGGATCGGGCATTACCAAATGGGCTGTTCCATGTCTTCTGCAGCCTTTGAGCGTTTTAGCTCTTTCCTTGAATGGGCCCTCCGGCATCACACAGGGATCCCCACAGTGGCGCACTACCTGGATGATTTTTGTTTGTGGCACCAGGTGGCTCTGGGCAGTGCGAGTTTCTTCTCCAGAGCTTCCTGGACCTGGCTGAGGAGTTGGGTGTACCCTTAGCACATGAAAAGACGGAAGGCCCTGCCCAGCGGCTGACTTTTCTGGGAGTGGAGCTGGATATCATAACTCAGGCCTCATGGCTGCCTGCAGCCAAGTTGCTCGACCTTAGGGAATGGGTAGCTAGTTTTATGCATAAGCGGAAGGCATCCCTGCGGGAATTTCAGCAATTGTTGGGGCATCTTAACTTTGCTTACAAGGTAGTTGCCCCAGGGCGTGCCTTTCTGTGACAGTTGTGTGACACAATAAAGGGTTTGCGCCTCCCTCACCATAGGGCCAGAGTTACAACAGGGATTCGGGCTGACTTGGTAGTTTGGTTCGAGTTCCTGGACTCCTTTAACGGAGTTTCATTCTGGAGGACCGAGCTGCGGTTGAATGCTGGCCTGCAGATTCACTCTGATGCAGCTGGATCGCTCGGCTTCAGGATTTATTTTCAGAGGCAGTGGTGTGCCGAGGAGTGGCCTGCTGACTGGAGAGCGGATTGCATGGCTTGTAATCTCACCTTCCTCAAATTCTTCCAAATCCTGGTGGTGGTTTGGCTGTGGGGTGACTTGATGGCTAATCACACCGTGCATTTTTGGTGTGACAACTTGGCGGTTGTCCATATTATCAACTCTCTCACTTCCAGATCGCCACAGGTCATGGCCTTGGTTTATGCATTCATGCTTCCCTGCCTTCGGCACAACATCTTGTTTCTTGCCAGGCATGTGCCCGGGGTTGACAATGGGGTGGCTGATGCTCTCTCTCGCAAGCAGATGGAGAGATGGAGAGATTTCGTCAGCTGGCTCCAGAAGCTGACCTGCAGCCGGTGAGAATGCTGCAGGAGCTCTGGTCACTTGGGAAGCAGAGGTCCACAGGGCAATTGGCCTGGCCATTGCACCAGGCACGAAGCAGGCGTATGACCGTACAGTCCACCAGTTTGCCCAGTTCAGAACCGAGGTAGGGTATCCTGAGCTTTGGCCAGTGCCCGTGGACCATTTGTTGCATTTCTGCGTAGTGATGAGAGGTAAGGGACTGGCTGTCAGTTCCATTAAGGGGATGCTTTCTGCCATGGTCTATGCCAGTAAGGCCCAGGGGCTTACTGATGGAACAGGCAATTTTCGAATCCATAGGATGCTAGAGGGCTGGTCTAGGGACACCAGGCGGCCGATTTCCCCAAGGGTTTTGAGGGGTTTACAGGCTGGTTGGGGGGAGATTTCTTCTTTCATTTTTGAGGCTCGCCTTTTCCATGCAGCAGTGCTTGTGGCCTTTTTCAGGGCCCTTCACATTGGGGAGTTGGTAGCACAGTCCAAGACAGATAGGTCGGGCTGGGCACTGGAGACTCGTGATGTTCGTCTGGAAGGCGATAGGGCCCTCACTTTGCGGTTCTCCAAAACTGACCAGTGGAGGCGGGGAACTGTGGTCACCATAGAGCAGTGCACAGAGAAAGAGTTATGTCCAGTTTCTGCCTTGGTAGCTTACCTGTCTCTGAGAAGGTTTGGAGATGGTGTTTTGTTCTGACATCAAGATGGTACCCCATTAACCAGGCACCAATTTTGGGCCGTTACCTCACAAGCCCTGGGTAGATTATGGCTGGCTAGGATGCATTTTTGCACGCGCCCCATGGCTGGTCTGTGATCTTGTTTCTATGAAGTTCTGGTTCTTGTTCTGTTGCTTATTGTTCTCTCATTGCAGGTCCTGTCGGCCGGGTTGAGCGGAAGCATGTCCTCATCTGCGGCCATAGTTTTATATTTTGGGCAGCGCACAGAGCCAAGAGAATACCCATTGGCTCACAGTTGGGTTTAAGCCAGTTGGTCACAGTTGAATGGTGTGGTTGCGGAGGCTTGCAGTAGCCTGGCCTGCTTTAATTGTTGTTCGAAAGGAGGTTTGGACCCCCTCCTCATGTTTTGCAAATCCATTTGGGAGGCAACGACCTGGGCCTCATTAAGGGAAAAGCCCTGATCCTTCAGGCCAGGTCAGATTTTCAACTCATTAGGCGGTGGTGGCCTGGGACAGTTATTGTTTGGTGTTTGGTGTGGCGCAGTTCCTGTAACCCCTAGATCAAATGGAGAGGGTGGGGTCTTTGCCATTATGTTTGCCGTTATGCTTGTTGTCAGTTAATAAAGTGGCCCATTAGTACCCAATCCTGTTGTCTGTCTCTTGATTCCGGCTTGAGGGGCAATAGCTTATACTAACAATGTATAGACACTAACATACACCGTGTTCCCTCTAAGCTGAGATAGTGTGGGCTAGCTCACAGGGGTTTAGCTTCTAGCTCATACATTTTTGTCTTAGCTCAGGAAGGATGGCTCCAGAGCAAACTAATTTATGCAGTAGCCAGATTGCTCACTCACAACTTCAATGTCAGTAGCTCACAAAGTAAGAATTTTTGCTCACAAGACTCCACAGCTTAGAGGGAGCATTGAAAAGCATTTATTTTCCATTCATTACTTTGCCCTTAGGAAATGAGGGAGTTCCACCTAATGACTACTATAGCCCCACCTAGAGGGCTGGCTATGGTCTTCTGTTTACAGTATTGTTTGAAAGAACATGAAGTAATCCTTAGCTTCTCCACTGTGTAATGATTTAGATCAGGGATGTCAAAATGGCCCAAGGGCCAGATCTGGCCCCTGCAGGGCGGCTCTCTGGCCTGCGAGCAACTGGCTCTCTGCTGCTTCCTGTTTCCTGCATTGCAGCTCCTTTTACCAGTCTCTCCTATTTCCTGCTTTGCAGAGGAGAGAAAGAAAACCAAGACTTAGAAGCCATCCCACTGTTGACCCCCCCCAAGCACCAAGATGACAGAGCATCACTTGCCCCAGAGTCCCTATCTATACCTTGTGGCTAATAGCCACTGATGGACCTCTGCTCCATATGCTTATCTAATTCCCTTTTGTCCTGGAAGGTTAAAATGTCCCCCCACTGGTTTTTGAATGCTGTGATTTCTAATAGCGGTAGAAAGAGTAACAGTCCAGTAGCACCTTAAAGACTAACAAAATTTGTGGTAGGGTATGTGCTTTCATGAGTAATTTCCATTTATTCTTTGCATCATCCTGGACTGAATCCTCCTGTACCAAATTGAGACCTAGGTTTCCTGTCTTATTACCAATGCTGATAACTCCACGCCTACTACCCCTCTGCATATCACACCTAATCCAATCACGCCTGCTATTGCCATTCGGCATCTGAAATCATCTTTATAAAGCTTATGTCTCCGGTACCTCATGTTACATTATATGGCACACATGGCCCGGCCCAACAAAGTGACATTTATGTTAGATCTGGCCCTCATAACAAATGTGTTCAACATCTCTGATTTAGACTATATAATACTTAACATAAACATTGCTCTAAATATAGTATTTGAAAGCTTCACTTTACTTTTATCTCAGTAATTATGTCAGTATTGGTACCCTCATACTGCAAATGCAGGGCTGAGAGGTGGTTAGATGTTTAAGGTCTCCTTGTGAATTCCAGGCTAAGGTAAGATTTGAATTGGGGACTCTTAGGCTTATAGCACACATTCTTAGCTATTACACTAAACCAACCCCAGTATCAATTGTATCTAGAAAGCATAATTTTCTTTACGCTATCAGTCTTCAACTCTGAGCCCTCCGAATGAGCCCTGGAACTAGTTTCCTGAAATTTTGCTTACAGTGGTTTATCTTGTACTATTTCTATTGCAGTCTTGAGAGATTGATTTAACTTGACAATAGTTTGATAATTAGGGGTGCTCTCAGGGCCAATTCACACAACCTTTGGGGCATGTTGCCAGCCACTTCTTTTCTTTCTAGGCTGACATTTTCATCTGCCTGGATTCTAGCATGCTCTTGGTAAAGCGGTCATCCAAAAACACTGTCATAAGCACAAATTCCATTCAATATCACAGCAAAAAATGAGTAATAATTTCTGTCAAGCAGCAGCATGCTGAATCTTTGTTTATATCAGACACAGAGGAATCAGATGACCATTTCACCAGGGGCATGCCAGAATCCAAGCTGACATAAACAGACAGATCAGATAGAAAACAGTAAACTAATCATGATCTGACAGGCCATGTGAATTAGTTCTTATGCTCATCCTCTTCAGCACAGCACAGTAAGCATAGGAGGGCTCTTCAGGTTCGTCCACCGCATAGTACAGTGACCTCATAGAAGCAATTTGAAATTGCACTTGAATGGCAGCTGCCCAACACAATGACCCTCTTTGTGTGCCATATCATACGGACAGGCTTCCAGGTCTCTGCACTGTGAGGGACCCCACCCCCTCCTTCAGCTGAGACCCCCTTGGTTAGTGGGATCCCCATCTTCTTTTGGACACAGTTCTTTTAATAGGCACCTCATTTTACAGCCTAAGTGCCAAGGAGACCTGAAATCTGGAGAGTCTCCTAAAGGCACCTGGATTCTGCCATGACATTGGAATTTCCCAGAGACAGGAGGGAAAGGGTGTGCTGGCATCACAAACTGATTAAATGCAATCTTCCTCAGCTCAGGGTTCTTTATTTCATTCTCAATAACAAAAGACTTTTCAACACTGGAATATCCTGGCATATCTCAGAGGTGTCTGCCCAGCCCGAGGAAGTTGCTATTACATTAACCAATGCCCAGTTCCTCTTTTTCCTTTTTTAAATTCAATCAAGAAGTGCACTCAAGTCATAAATTTATCCTCCATCCTGTTTCAGGTGCTATCTTGACTCAACCAAACTTTTGTGTCAATGCAGATCTGGCTCACTTCAGTCTAATTAAAGTACGTTAATCATGTTGCCTCACCCAGGCTCTTTGTGCCCATGCAGATTTGGCTCACATTACCCTAATCAAGGTATTTTTCACACTTTTCCCAAACCAAAGTTTGACAGCAGTTAACTTTAAACCAAACAGTAGGATTCGAAGTTTTTATCTTGGATCAATCAGGTTCCTGGAAAAGTGAGGCTGAGTTCAGACTGGCAGTTTGAAGCGGGAGGGAGTCGTGGTAAAAAAGAGCCGGAACAAACTGTTACAGGTTTTTCTGGTCACACTGCACCGACTGATGCGAGAGCATACCGGGAGGAGGCGCGAGGGAGCATTCACACTGTTGGGCCACCCCTGGCGGAGGTGCGGCTGTAAGCAGCTGTTTTTCACTCCAGTGACATGCCACATGGGCGCATGGGCACATCAGCAATTGGGGCAGGATCTCGTTATGCCCACCCCCACCCCGCATTGGGCAGTAGAGTGGCGCACATCCAGTCGCATCATTGCTGCCTCTCCAGGGCAATCAACTGCACCTTATGCACATCCCTGCGGGAACAGCTGGTTCACATTATCAACGCAGGTTGTTCCCAGCTTTTCGCGGTTAGCGTTCACACTTCCGGGAAGCGAAATGAAGTGGGATAAATGGGCTCTCCAAGGTTTGTTACCACTTTCACCAGGTATCTTTTAAACTCAGGAGTGAAGCGTTACAAGACGGGTTGAGTACGGGTGGGGAACGCCGGACTGATGTGCCTGTGTGAACGGCCTCTTTAATCCACTTGTGAAACGTTCCTCACATGTGCCTATATCGGGGCAAACTGCCAGTCTGAACTGCCATGTCCAGCTATAGGACTCTACCCCATGAAAAAACCATCCCAGGTCAGTGGAAAGTGTGCCAGATTTGCCCACTAACTGAACACCGCTGCAACTGAGTTGCAAGCTTTTCCCCCTTGCATAGCTTATGTTGTGTATTAAGTTGCAATAAGATGGCCGCGGCGGTGCTAGCCCGGCCATGCGGTCAGACAAACCTTCCAACCTTGTGTCTTAAGACAATAGCCACTTTGGATCCTAGGGTGCACCAATGGGTTCACCCGGATCCGAAAGTAGACCTATTGAGATGTTGACTTGTAAATAGGACCAATCACAAGTGATGGGTGTGTGTGGGTGTGGTGTGGGTCACACATATAAGCCGGGCATTGTCCGGCCTAAGTATCTTTAGTTCCTGATGTAATCCAATAAACAAGAGCTGATTCACTATGCTGAGTCTCTGGTCTCAGTACGATCCCTAAAACTTCCTGATTTCCTCCCTTTTCCTTTTTATCAAGTGCACCCTCTTACTGCTGCGTTTGCATGCATGTGTGATTAGTTAGGGAATTAGTTATCAGGTGCTTAGTGTAGGTCAGGGCTCTTTTTGTAGCCAATCCTCCAAGAGCTTACAGACCTCTTCTTACAGGGGCTACTGTAAACTCCTGGAGGATTGGCTACAATAGGGGTGTGTCACCTAATATGCAAAGGAGTTCCACCACCTTTACTCCTTTGTTGTTGTTCAGTCGCACAGTCGAGTCCGACTCTTCGCGACCCCATGGACCAGATTACGCCAGGCCTTCCGGTCTTCCACCGTCTTCTGAAGTTGGCTCAATTTCATGTTCGTTGCATTTATGACATTGTCTAACCATCTCATCCTTTGCCGTCCCCGTCTTCTTTGACCTTCAATTTTTCCCAGCATCAGGGTCTTCTCCAGTGAGTGCTCCCTTCTCATTTGGTGGCCAAAGTATTTGAGCTTCAGTTTCATTATCTGGCCTTCCAGGGAACAGTCAGGGTTGATTTCTTTGAGGATTGACTGATTTGTTCTTCTTGCAGTCCAAGGGACTCTCAAGAGTCTCCTCCAGCACCATAGTTCAAAAGAATCTATTCTTCGGCGCTCGGCCTTCCTTATAGTCCAACTCTCACAGCCATACATGACTACTGGGAATACCATTGCTTTGACCATGCGGACTTTTGTTGGCAGGGTGATGTCTCTACTTTTTATCATGCTGTTTAGGTTCGCCATCACTTTCCTCCCAAGGAAATCTTTTAATTTCATGGCTGCTGTCACAGTCTGCGGTGATCTGGGATCCCAGGAACGTGAAGTCTGTCACTACTTCCACGACTTCCCCTTCTATTTGCCAAGGAGTGATGGGGCCGGATGCCATGATCTTAGTTTTTTTGATGTTGAGCTTCAAGCCCACTTTTGCGCTCTCCTCTTTTACCCTGAGCAAGAGGCTCTTTAGGTCCTCTTCACTTTCTGCCATTAGAGTGGTATCGTCTGCATATCTGAGGTTGTTGATCTTTTCCCCAGCAATCTTAATTCCAATTCTGGCTTGTGATTCATCCAGGCCAGCATTTCGCATGATGTACTCTGCATATATATTAAATAAGCAAGGTGACAGTATACATCCTTGTCGTACTCCTTTTCCTATGCTGAACCAATCAGTTGTTCCATATCCGGTTCTAACTGTTGCTTCTTGACTCTTATACAGGTTTCTCAAGAGACATGTGAGGTGGTCTGGTACTCCCATCTCTTTAAGGACCTGCCATAGTTTGTTGTGATCCACACAGTCAAAGGCTTTAGATGTTTTTCAGGTACTCTCTTGCTTTCTCCATAATCCAGCAAATGCTGGCAATTTGATCTCTAGTTCCTCTACCTCTTCGAAACCCAGCTTGTACTTCTGGCAGTTCTCTATCCACGTACTGTTGAAGCCTAGCTTGTAGGATCTTGAGCATGACCTTGCTAGCGTGTGATATGAGTGCAATTGTGCGATAGTTTGAACATTCCTTGGCATTGCCCTTCTTCGGGATTGGAATGTATACTGACCTTTTCCAATCCTGTGGCCACTGTTGCGTTTTCCAAATTTGCTGGCAAATTGAGTGCAGGACTTTAACAGTATCATCTTTTACAAAGGAGTAAAAAATGTAAATAACCTACAGGGCTCTTTTTGTAGCAGGAAGAGCCCTGGTGTAGGTTATTTACATTTTTACTTCTTTTATTTTATTTTGTGTACAATAAAGCTATTTGTGTTTAAAAACAATCTCTCTCTTTTTAATTAATGATTAATAAATAAAATAAATGTTATTGTGGGGTACTCCTACCAAGATCCACGCTGGTATACACAGATCACCCTGATACACATAGACCAAAGGTTTCGTGTTATTCCTTTCTGAAACCCTTTTAAGACCTACTTTCCCCTTCTCTTGGTCCAGTTTGGGTAACAGTGCTGCTGTAAGCCTCCCAGCTCCACAGGCCAGGTCTACCTCCACAGAAAATAATACCCCTTTAAAAATTGTATCAGGCACAAACTTCTAAACAGTTGGGGGCAGGGAGATCTGAAAGTAGACCTGGTCTAGGAGGTTAGGTCTATCACCCATATGAAATAATGGGACCATTATTTCCTTTGAGCAGTTGAGAGGCCAGGTTTGCTTCTTTAGATTTGGGGGCCAGGCCTTTTTATAGAAAATAATGGCCCTTTAAAGTTAAGGGGGCCACATGCCTTGGAATAGCTGAGATCTGAGCATGCTTCCTCTCCCTCCCTCCCTGTCTGCCTCTAATGGCACCAAATACAACAGTCCCAAGATTAGAGAATCCAAACAATGTACCTAGAAGAGAATGCAGAACCAGTAACAACTTTCTGGAAAATTTAGGATAATGAAAAGCATAGCTTCCCTGGAATCCCAAAATGAAATTAATACAAAATTTTCTGAATTGGACACACTTCATCTTAATACTAGTTAAATGATTGACTGCCACATAATGGCTACTTTTAGACTCTCTGTGAGCATGTGTGCCAGGAATCACTGCTGCAGATGTAAGCCAGTGCATCCCCACTGCTTTTGGCACACTTGGATGTATGCACGGGCATGATGGAGGTGACAAAGACACATCAGTTCCTCAATCAGTGGAGACTGGCAGTCAGCCAAGAGGCTTTCAGAAGCACCAGCTGAAGAGATGGCCAGCATGGAGGAGTCCTCTCTACCAGAGTAGAGGCAGGAGACCCTCTTGTGGCTGCTTCACTGTCACAACCATTCTGGCTACCAACCCAACAGAGGAAGCCAACCCAGCCAAGCACAGCTCCATCAAAAGGACCTGCTTGCCTGCCATTCTTCCAGGACACCCCATCAGAACAGTTTAGTTGTCTTAAACCTTCTAAGCGGATCTTATGAACACTTTAAACACTTGGCCCAGGGATGAGGAGAGTGCTGTTTCTATTGTTGACTTGTCGTGTGTGGAAAGTCCCAACTGAGTCACTCAAATAAACAGAGAGAGAACCTGATGACTGGCAGTGCCACCTACTTAGGCCCCATCAACCCGAAGATAGTACAAACCTAACATCCATTCATGTAGATGAGGCCAATTTTAATTTGTTCCCACAAATGGAAATGTGAGGTACTTAAATTTGCCTCATTCATGATGAAACCTACAGATAATCAGTGCCCCATAAGCTTGCTGTTGCTCCAAGATGAGTTTAAACACAAGCATCGGATGGCTATGCTAGTTCGCCAGTAAGTATCAACCCAGTATGTAGCTTTTAATCTTAGTATCCAGATCACTTCTTTCTGGGTTGCCAGCACAAAATAGGGGGCCTCATGCAGTGTAGTGGTTAGAGTGTTAGTCTAGGATAGGTTCAGATAAATCTCTGCTTTCTATTAGACTCACTGTGTGACCTTGGGCCATTCACTCTGTCAGCCTAACTTATTTCACAGCATTTCGGGGAGGATAAAATGTTGGAGAACCATTTATGCCACCCTGAGCTCCTTGGAGGAAAGGCAGGATAACAATGTAATAAATACATTGATCCTAACTATTTATTGACTTCTTGATATCATTTGTATTTCATCCTTTCTTCTCAATTGATTTGCAACTTTCAGAAAACTTTGCAGGAAGATATGATGCGTTTTTAATCTCACATGAGCTGAGACTGATGCCAAGAACCTCCACCACCCACCTTTGGTCAATAAATATCATTACTGCAAACAAGCATGAATTGGAAGAGCAGAACAAATCAAACAGTGCTTTTGACAGGCTTCCCTAGCAGTGTAGGAGGATATTCTGCAACTCTAAAAATATCTTCTGCAGTTCTCATAGATAATTTGCAATGCCTCCTTGAAATCTCACTACAAAAGATAGTCCCAGAATTTACATGCTGAATCTGACAGATGGCTTATAATAACTTTTGAGCAATATTTTCTCTATTTCACATCTTTAATTTATTGGCAAGGAGAAAAATTAAGGACCATTATCAGCGTAGTTCCCTGTTTGTCAATAGATGATCCTCATACTTACATAAGTTCCTTCTACTTTTCCAGCCAATCAAGTCCCTGCACTTTTTTTTTCCAGGAACCTCTTCTCCTCTCACCTTTCTCTGTTGCTCCCACTGGTTGCCAGTACCTGACTTCTGATTACTATTCCTTATGGTAAACATCTCCATTGTAAATAGACATGAGAACCAATATAAATGGCAAGGTTGCTGGCCTCTGCGACAAATCCAACCCCTCCACATATTGTATTTAGCTGGTGTGACTCAAGAAAATATTAAAACACTACGGTGTTTTCCCACTTACTGCTGACAAATGTTGTTTAAGTTTTAAGAAATCAAGTTATTCTGTCAATTTTGGATTTTGTGAACAGACTTACAAATCTATTGGAGCTATTCTGCCTCCGTCTTTGGCTTTTTGTGAACACACTGATCTATTGTTATTTATTATTATTATTAGGGAGGATGGAGGGAGAAAAAGAGGAGGGTGCTGGCTTGGCGGAACATATCTGCCTTACAAGCCCTGCAGAACTTCATTAAGTCCTGCAGGGCCCTGGTGGTATTTGGCAGAGAGTTGGTCTTGGGTTGCCAGGTACATGCCAATGACGGTAATTGGATTGGATTGGGTTGCCAGGTCTGGGTTGGAAACTACCTGGAGACTTTGGGGGTGGATCCAGGAGAGGGCGGGGTTTGGGGAGGGGGGTCAGCCTGGTGCAATGCCACAGAGTCCACCTTTCAAAGCAGCCATTTTCTCCAGGGGAGCTGATCTCTGTCTGCTGGAGATTAGTTGTAAAAGTGGGAGATCTCCAGGTGCCACCGGGAGGCTGGCAAACCTACTCTGTTCAAGGACAGCCGGATGTCTTTAGGACCAGGGACCTATTTTACGCTGTTCATCCTCCGAGTACCTGCCATCCAATTAGCCTTACAACAAGCCTATGAGAAAGGTGAGGGTCTAATACAATAGGCCAGCAAGTGTATTTCCTGGCTGAGTAGAGATTTCAGCCCATGGCCTCTGGGTCCCAGTTGAACACTCGCATGTACTCCATGAAATCTTTACAGCCACATCACAACTGTTCTGTTATGAGGCCTGCTGCATTCATGAGGGGATACAAGAGAATTTAGTTCTGACCTTCACCGTCTGGCCATCAGAGTAGAATCCAAGACTGTCCATTTGTCCTTCCTTTTTGATGTAAAAAGTCTTCTTCATCCAGATAAGGAGATCCATAGTTGTAAAAAGGCTTATCTGCACATAAAAAGGCTTGCTTGCTTGCATCAGCTCAGTTGCTGGACTGGAAACTGTAGGCATACTTTTAATGCACATGATTTAAGTACGGATGAAGTTGCAGAAAAGTGGGATACACAATCTGATATGCATGTTCATTCCCACACATATTCTCAGGCAATTAATAGTACATTAATGCACTGCTATGGTTGGGGGACTGAGGCCTTGGTGTAGGAAGCCATGGGCTGGCTTGCCTGACAACTGAACTGAATTGCATTTAGGACTAAGTCATGTAGAAGTGACTCGGCCGACAGCACCACTGAGGCTCATCTTCCTCCTCCAAGTCCTGGTTGCTGGAAGCATGGGGAAGGGAGGCAACTGGCACTTTTAAACTTTCTGACTTATACGGGCTACAACTGCTTAGGATGGCAAAATACCTTGTACTGGGCTTATGTAGACTGTATGAAACATATGGCACCCCCAATAGGATTGCCAACTCTGCTTGGGAAATTCCTGGAGCGGTGGGGGTGGAGCTCAGAGAGGGCAGAGTCTGGGGGAGAGGGCGGAGCATTCAAGCTGCCATTCCTCCGGGGAAACGGGTCTCTGCAGTCCAGAGAGCAGTTATAACGGGCCCCACCTGGAGGCCGGCAACCCTAACCCCCAAATGCCTGTACTGCAACAGAGCATTGCCCCATGTTAAGATGATTGTTTTCTTTCAAATTATTATTAGGTTTTCTGGCATTGCCGTGACATTAAAATGTTTTTATTAAAGCATAATTGTTTTCTTCTGTGATTTTAAATTTGCTTTTGAGGTAAACAGTAGTACTTGGTCTAAAATATAATTATGATAAATAAAAATGTAATGATATAATACAAAATTATAAAATAATGAAATGAAATATTCAATTTAGTCAACACATGCAGCCATCTGTTCTAAACCCAGTGTTTCATGCAAGTTCATTAAAAGCAGAAATAAGGTTATAAAACAACAGTTACATTTTAAAAGGGTTTTTTTTTTTTTAACAGTGATGGGAATGTCAAAGAAAGGAGAGGCAAAATGTATTACAGCTATTCGTCTTATTCTGCCGAGGTTCCCATGCTGCCAATAATTTAATTAATCAGTTTGGATAGAAACAGCTTATTCATTCATGCATGTTGCCATCATGCCTGCACTAGATTGCTAGTATTCTATTGTTTTGACTAAATTAGCTTAGGGAGTGCCAATGATGGGTATTCCATCAGTTCCTCGGCGAAACACCATAATGGATGTAGGAGACTGATTTTCCTTTTAGGCACTGGTGCAATTTAGGAAGAATGGTGGTGGGTAATTCCTCTCTATCCCATTTCAGAGCCCATGAGTATAGTCCTAACCAGAGTTACACCCTTTCTAGCCCACTGACTCTTAAGGGACCTAAAAGGATATAACTCTGCTTCGGCATTCACTGTAAGTGAGTACTCATCAGGAGCACCTTCATCTGCGGCCACATGACACACCAATTATTGTTATAAATAACTGAATGGGGAAATTCGATTTAGCAGCTAACCATGCCAGAAATGCATATGGAAAACTACAGCAAATGTTCTTTAAAAAATTTTTTTTAATGTATTCAAAAGCAGGACTTTGGATGTTGTGGTGAATCATGTCCCCTGAAATATCTTTTTCTGCCCCTCTGCTGAAATCTATAATGGTACCCTTGTTTCTGCTACTCTAGTAGTCCTGATCATGGATTATCTGTGTTACTGTATACTACAATGAAGTGAAGGCAACCATCATTTCCAGACTTTATTTCCAGCACATTGGCCAAAAATATCTAGACCAACAATGGACACCACAAGGCAAGCTCCTCTTTTATAGAACTTTACACACAACAAATAATTGCAGATATAAAAAATAAACATCACTTTTATTTGAGCTAAATAAAATAGGAGTATAATGCCACCTTAAATCTTTAAAAAAAATTATTCCAGTGGAAGCTTTTGTGAGTCAGGGTTCACTTCATGGCATAGGGAGGACTATAAATTCATCGGGTCTGATTTATGTATGCAACAGAAAGGGGAGAGGGAGAGCCTGGTTTTGACTTCAGTCCTTATTGGTGTTAATCCCAAATATATTTAAGTGGAACTTCCCTCAATTTAAATGCATTTGCACTTAGGACTGCAGTCTTAATTAGGCATGGGAGGATAAATGTATGGTCTTTAGCTTTGTGATATTGTTTTTGTAGGATTGCTGGAATTTCCATGAATAATTCTAGCTGAGTAAATGGACAGAGGACATTGGTCACCTTACCAAGAAGCAGGGATATCAACCTTCAGATGGGACCTGGGGATCCCCCAGAATTACAGCTCATCTCCAGACCACACAGATCAGTTCCCCTGGAGAAAATGGATGCTTTGGAGGGATGCGCTCTATGGCAATGTGCAGTCCCTGTCCTCTCCAGGATACACCCCCAAATCTCCAGGAGTTTCCCAGCCTGGAGCTAGCAATCCTCCCCCTCCCCCCACGAGTGGTCAGGGATGACCTGGCAACACTACCAAGAAGTGTTGTGAAGCACTCTGTTTGAGGACGCAGATTCCTAACAAAGTACTTTCCTGCTGCCAGTTGAGTTTCCCACATTTGGGGAAATCGCAGGGGTCAGCACACCCAGAGTGCAATAGATGAGCCTCACCCTGGGAAAACCTATACATAAAAAGGGACCAAATCTGCCCCGCAAAATTATAGACCAATCAGTGTGCTCGATATAGCGGCTAAGCTATATGGCAAATACCTGCTGACTAAACTTGAAGACCGGGTAGTTGAGAATCAAATTATCCACCCTGTCCAAGCAGGTTTTAGGAAAGGATTAAGTACCATTGATCACTGCCTAACACTTCATCAATTGGCTTTCTCAGGTATGCAAGGTCCATTGAAGGCTCTGTATATAGCCTTTGTTGACCTGGCCCCTGCTTTTGATTTGATTGATAGGACCCAATTGTGGTCAAAGCTTGGGTACCTGAACATTGATAATCATTTGTTATTTTTGGTCCAAGAGCTACATAAAGATACCCATGCACAGGTCAGAGTAGAAACTTCTGGCTCTCTGACAGAATTCCAATTTGGAAGGGTGTGAAGCAAGGTTGCATGTTGGCCCCTTTATTGTTTGATCTTTACATCAACAACATAGTTGGGAAACTTTCAGGGCACCACTTCACCCCCCTCCTCATTGGGCCATCAAAAAATTTCAGTCTTGTTATATGCTGATGACATGGTCTTAATTTCTCTCACGAAAATTGGACTGAAGAGGCTATTGCATCAATTAGGGACTTATTGTAAAGAAGAAGCTCTCACTATAAATTTTGATAAGACTAAGATCATGGTTTTTAGGAACAGGGCAAAAATTTCATCTTGGAGTATTCTTGGAAATCCAATTAAACAATGCAATTCATTTAAATACCTTGGCGTTACTTTTAGAGAGTCTTTAAACTGGACTGCCCATGCTGCTTCGGTCAAATCATCAGCACTAAGACTGATTGGGTCTATTTTAAGCTTCTACTACTCCAAGGGAGGTCGCCTTATAGACCCGGTTCTGAAACTATACAAGAGTAAGGTTATACCCCAACTCTTGTATAGAGTCAAAGTATGGGGATGGGATGACGTCATCTTGGCCAGCCTCGAAGTAGTCCAGAATCATTTTTAAGGCACATTTTAGCACTCCCCAAGGGGTCCCCAGCTGCCCTGATGAGAGCTGAAACTGGTATTCCTTCTCTTAAGGCTTAGGCACACCTTATAATTATCAGATACTGGAAAAGAATGGAAAATTCACAATCTAATTCCCTCAGTCACCAATCTTTTAACCTGCTGTTAGGTAAAGATTCACAGTGCCTTGACTTTCTTAACAACATATGTTCAAGATACTCTATTCCCGATAATCTTTTGGGAACATCAGTTGATAAATCCCAACTTAGAAACTGGATTTATGACTTTTACGCTCAGCTAGACCACTCTTTGATATTTTACGCTCAGCGTAAAGCTCCCGCCCACCCAGCGGTTCAAAAGCCTTAGGCGAGTAGATAAATGGGTACCTGCTCTTAGAGAGCGGGGGGCACCCTCCCCCCAGATGGACTGGTGTGCAGCAGTGGCAGCGGCTGAGCGGTGGTGGCAGGAGACGAGCGGCGATCCGGCGGAACATGGCGGTGATCCGGCAACGAACGATGAGCGACTCAGGCGGAGATTGGCCCAGGAGACACGGCGATGAGACGACACGGCGCGGTCGGAGCCAATTGGACAGAGACTAGTGCTGCAACGGTCACATAGCCATGTGCCATGGGGACCAACCCAGAAAGAGTCGCTATGGGAAGAAGAACTTCGCCGAGACTCCATCGCCGACTCCATTGAAATAAAAAGAACCCACCGTGGAATAAGAGCTGAAAGAACAACACAAAAAAAAAAAGAAAAGAAAAAGAGAAGAACTCTGCTGTTTGGGTGCCTGGTAGGCATTCACACACACCCCTTGCACTTTTGCCCTAGCTAGGTTTAAATGTCTCTGTAAACCGCTCCGAGCCCTCGGGAAGGAGCGGTATATAAATTGAATGTGTATGTATGTATGTATGTAAAATCAAAAGCGGCACCATGGTACAAATCAATTCAATTGGACCATACTAGAACTCCATACTTAGTCAGTATCTCTAAACACATACTTAGAGCGTCCTTTACCTCTCTACGGTTTCAATCAATGTCAATGGCAAGTTTGGAGGGCCGATTTAATCAAACTCCATTGGTCCATTGTCTGTGTATTTGTGGCACCCAGGAACTTGAGAATTTACCTCACTATATCCTCTTTTGCCCACTGTATTCTAGTCCGAGGGCTAAATTGTAGCAAATATTTTATCTGGTCTTAGTGCTTACCCAGTTGAGGATAAAATTTCATTTTTGTTACCTGACATTGATGCATATGTCTCTTATAAAGTTTCATTATTTGCCCTTGTTGCAAAGAATATGCGTTCCAAGGTGGCAACGGGAAGGGGCATTATTCAGGCTATTGTATTAAATTAGTCATATTTTGTTATTGATTTCTGGTACTTTTGTATATTCTGATATTAATCTATAGTTTGTTCACAATTTGTATTTTGTAATCTTGTAACGGCCAATGGCTAATTACAATAAACTAAACTGAAACTGCTGCCAGTTCAATTTCTGTGTTCAGGCTATCCCAAGGGTTTTTTGTTTGTTTGTTTTTTGGTGCCCTAGGCAAACTAAGACTTTGGCACACATACTCCATTCAATAGTGACTTATTACCAAGGCCCCCTGACTTCCCATCCAGCCCAGACGCTCCCTTGGAGGGGTGCCCCCTGATATTTAATGGCCCTCAGAATTGAGCTGCGGTGGCTCAAGTGGTTAAGACGCTGAACTGCAGGCTGTGGAAGGTTGGTAGTTCAGCAGTTCGAGACCCGAGTGTGCCGCATGACGGAGTGAGCTCCCGTCTCTAGTTCCAGCTCCTGCCAACCTAGCAGTTCGAAAGCAAGAAATTGCAAGTAGATAAATAGATACCACTTCAGTGGGAAGGTAACAGCATTCCGTGCACCTTGGTGTTTAGTCATGCCGGCCACATGACCACGGAAATGTCTTCGGACAGCGCTGGCTCTTCGGCTTTGAAACGGAGATGAGCACCGCAACCTTAGAGTCGGATTTGACTGGCTTTCAAGCAAGGGAACCTTTACCTTTACCTTTTACAGAATTAAAAAATCCTGGCTACAGGCCTGAGATAGGGTACAAAAATATATAAGCAACACGGTTACAGAGTATGAAACCTCTAATCTCCTAACATCAAAATCCTGTGCAGAGTTACTTGAGTCTAACCCTATTGATTTCAGTAAACTTAGACTGGAATAATTCTGCATAAGATAACATTGTAAAATAATTTTTAAAAAGAACAACAAGTGCCACGGATGCTAGTGACTAAGGCTGCAGTCCTAAGTGCATTTAACTAGGGAGTGTCCAATTGAACTCAAGGGGATTGACTTCTGAGCATACATGTTTGTGATTACACTACTGTTGTGTGTTAATTGGTCAAGGCTTCAGATCAGAAGTTTTGCTACCAGGGCTGCGGTCCTGTGGGCATTAACTTGGGAATAATTCCCACTGAACTCAATCGAACTTGCTTCTAAATAAATATGCACAGGGTCAAGCTGCACTATCAGAATGTAAATAAACCATCAATCATGGCTCTTTTTTTTTCTTGGGCAAAAGCCAATGAACTGCTTGTAACTCTCCTTTAATGGAAAATATGAGTACAGTTAAAGTTTACAAACAGGGTGGATGCTTGGTTTGTTTAGTTCCAGCAGGGTGCCTGAAATTTTCTTGGGAAATGTGAACAATGTTTTAAATAATGTGCTTCTGTATTGCAGGCTTGTGTGAGAGAAAGACAGCATGTGTTCTAATTATAGAATCTTATCAAATTCAGAACTAGCCAAATAAGATGGATTCTCCTTTCAGTGTATAAATTTGTTTCTGCGGGGCTGGCAGAGGGTTAAGTGACTGTTCCTCCTCCAGGCTTCCTGTACGGTAAGTCATCAAACATGTTTGACAACAGCCAGAGAAAATGCTGTTTAGGGTTTGAGGCAGCTGCCAGTTATAAATACTAGATTTCAACAGTGTCCTTCCCTGGTAAGAGACCAGATTTTAAAAGTAACACATGTTGTGGTTTCCTGATTCTCAACACAGATCCATCACGATTTCATCTTGCAATTGGAATGAGAACGCAGCATTTGGCTTTCCGTTAAAGCGCCAAAGCTGCAAAGCAAGGTTGGTTTGGTGCTTTAAAAGTGAACAGCTTGGGGGGAAGGGAACACGAAACAAACAAACATAAGTGAATGGAGAAAGAAAAGAGGGTGGGAGGAACAGAAGGAAGGGTTTAGAAGAGTGTATGGCCACAGAAAACCCTTAATTTCCCCCCCTAAAACTCAGGGAAAACATGTGACTGGGTAACTTTTTAAAAATGCATATGAATGGCATGTATGAAATAAGAAATTTATCCATTAATTGTTCATTCCGGTTCTGGTCATCTAACATACATGGGAGCCATCATGTTGACGTGGTCAGAGTGTTGGACTGTAGAGCCCTTGGTTCAATTCCTGATCAGATCATAAAGCTTATAGGATGACCTCAGACCAGTCATTCTTTCTCAGCCTAACCTACCTGATAGAGTTCTTGCAGAGTAAAGAATGGATTATCCAAGGAAATGTTCTTACGATCTCATCTTTATTCTGCATTCTATTCTATTCTATTCTATTCTATTCTATTCTATTCATTCTGTAGCTCAACTCATTCTGCATTTTTTTTTAAATCCGGTTTTATGGAAAACTGGATTAATAATCTGGAACAGGATGAAGCCACATAAAATCATGTTTACAGATATTTTATTAGTTTAACGGTGTTGCTATAAAGTGAAATTTCTAGAATTAAAAGATGGTCTTTTTACTATGAAAATTCTAATAGAACCTGTTTATATTATTATGTGAGAAAAATATAAGGATCATAATGAAAACAAGGATAATAGTAAAATGAGCATTTGTATAATTTATTCTTTTTGCATTTTAAAAGGGTATTAAAAGGCTTTTACAAAGGTTATTTTAAAAAGATAATCAGAAATATTTGAAAACAACAGAAGACCGAATGTTGACTACTACCTCTGCTGTTGAGGCTATGCTGATTTATCCAAGGACAGCCAGTGAGTTTCACAGCTGCACAGACGTTTTAACCAAATTCCATTGGTCCACATACCTGTGAAAGAAATGCCATCAATGCAGATATTAAAAGGAAGGGCCATTAAAAAAGATCTCTCACTGCTCTTCTCACACAGTGGGTGGTGGTGATTAGCATTAGTGCTGTGACTATGGCCCATCTAGTCCAGCATCATGCCTCCACTGGTCGCCAGGGAGAAGCAAATACATGCTTCTCCAGAAGCATGGGACACATCAAAAGACACATCTTATTCTGTGAAATAAATCTAAGAAATTATACTCTACATAAACTGAAAAGTCGGAAAGGAAAGATTCTGTCCAGGCACCTGAAGGGCATGTTCATTTTCCCGTGTCACTAAATCTATTGGCTTTTCCTTTGATCATGCAACGTTCCAGGTTCCATAGCATTATGATTGGGGAGCTGAAGGTCTGTAGAACAGGAAAATACTGTTTAGTTTAAAAATAGAAACCATACCTTCGTTTCAGCACAGTGCCTTCTTCAAAATAACTAGAACTGTCTCAAATTAACAGGCTTTTCATAATTCGTTTCTGAGACTGTCTCTCATCCGGCTCTTTGTCCCAATTTTAGGAGCACTGCATCCAGTCACCAGGCCACAGAACTGACAAGCACCGTGACGACATGTGTTATTTTCTCACTATTTCCTGACACAGAGCCGTAGTCCTAATTTAATGTCATGCTGCACATTTTTTCCTATGAGGCTTCAAACTAATTGGAGTATGTACAGTTCAATCTGTAGAACACTCTAGTCTGAATACAATTAGGTTGCTCAAAACAAAGCTGCAGCACTGGCAGGCGAAGAGAGAACACAGATTAATTTGAGTTTATTCCCACTAGCAAATGGATTCTTCTCTGGCTAATTTCATAAAAGAAGTAGGTTTGGCCCCTACTTATAGGGAACATCATTTATGTTTGCCAACAGAGCCAAATATTACCAAATAAAAGCGTCTGAGCTAGCACAGTGATTGACATTAGGCAAAATTACCACTGAGAGTATTTTTGTTCAGTTGAATGTCTTAGTCACAGAACTAGCTGGCATATAACAGCCAAGAGTCATAATGCTTTGTGCTATCCATCAGTCCAGGAATGTATGTAGGGAGTTTTCAGGAAAGCCTGTATAGGGTCAGGCCCCCTGCGATGACGACGCTGGGAAGTTCTTCTGTGATATCTTTTCCAAATGTGCAACCATGCTTGTATGTTGTAGCACAATTAAACTTGTGACACCTGGGCTGTGATCACGCACACTATATAATCCAATTTCAAACCACCCTCAATGAACTTTCGAATTGGATTTTGCCAGTTCACACAGTGGCTGATTCTGCAGTGACTTTTCCCTCCGTTGTTTTACGAAACCCATGTTGGAACAGAAATTTCCCTCTGTAATGTTTTCACTTCCTTTGATTATCGGGTTTTATGGTAGCTTCCACACTCCATGCCACTTTTGAGTTCTTTGATCATCAGATTTTACTGTATCTTCTGCATAGATTTATTGCCATTTTATGGCCTTCAGGAGTGACTTTGCAGTCAGTACAGCATTGCCCCGAGGTATCTGAATGTGGTTTTGAGCTGCACTTTTTCTCCCAGTTGAGAAAATGTGAATACTAGATGCGGAATCGCCCAGTAAAATCCAGTTGGAAAGTGCATTGAAAGTAGATTGAAAGTGTATTATTTAGTGTGTGTGATCACAGCCCTGAAAGACTAACTTTAAAATTCTAACAAACTCTCATGGATTAGATTTCCCTTCTAACAAACTATCTTTGGCCCTGGTCACATGGAGCATTAGGCACGCTAGAGAGATGGAAGGTAGGCAGATTTTCCGGGCGCGATCTCACCGCCACGTCTGGGAAGCGTAAAGCTCCCGTTGCTCACCTGAGGCTTCACTCCGAAGATGCGCTGAAAAAAACTAGTACCTCCGAGGTACTAGCATCCGGAAACTGTGGGGCAAGGGCAGGCATCAGATCATGTTTCCGGTGTTAGCTCATGGCATCCGGTGCCCGCCCATGTCCCGTCGTGAAAAGGGTTTTTTTGTCAAGTCTCCATGGGTGCGCACAAGCACCCCACGGCGCATGTGAACACTTGGGTTAAAAAAAACAACACAACCCCGCAGCGCCGCTTCTTTGCCACGCCGCAGGAGTGAGGTATGATCAGCACCTCCCCCCAACCATGGGATGTCGGGCGGGCCATTTGATCCAGCTGCTGCGCGGTAGTTCGCTCCGGGGCAAACAGCCACGCCTCCCCCCCCCCGCGATATCCGGCCCGTGTGAACTTCTCTCTCTCTCACACACACACACACACACACACACACACACACACACTCCATTTTAATTAATGTCTTTAGAGTACTCCCAGATAATCTGTTACCCCACAACAGCTTTATTAAATAAAATATTATTGGGGAAAGGCAGAGCTAGCAAGAGGCTGGGGTAAACGTGAGGATCTACTATCTGTGTTTATGGAGATAGTCCTTTTAGACCCTTGGTTGAATCAATAACCCGTCCAAATTATGAATGAAATGGGTTTTATTAGGGGAAAATAATAATTTAGATATTTACATTCAAATCAAGGATTGCAAGCATATGAGAGGAAATAAAAGGGGTTAACTGACAAATAGAGGGGGTGGGGGATCAGGTGAAGAGGTCCAGAAGTTGTAGAGAGGAAGTACATGGACCTGACCAGCCAGACCAGGGAGATCCTGAGTAAGGATCAGGGGTGATGGCTTTGTGTGTGCCCAGCTCAGACATACTATGCATGTGTGGGACTGGGTATATTTATACTCCAAAAGGTATGCTAAAGTGTGGTGGCTAGTTTCACAATGGGTTGATGGGATTCCCATTGTGGAACAATAGCATGATCTGGCATTTCCCTGGTGCCAGATAATGGTGGTGAGATTTCTTAATGTGTGGCAGGATGATGCTGAATGGGTGACCATTCAACAGAAATAAAGAGTTAATGTTTACCTTAATGGGTCTGCCATAGGTATAAATAATGCAGATATTTTAGACAAACATATAGAAACAGGAATGAGAAGATTATATTTCCTGATACTCAGGTGCGACAGGATTTGAGGCAGGAAACATACAATATACTCCATTCATGACAGAGACACAGACCAGTGGCTCTTTGTCTCTGTCTGCCTGTACATTTGACAGACAAAATACCAGCCTATGGTCTATGTTGAAATACCAGCCATTTGGTCAGGAGGAGACGCCTGAGGCAAGAGCAGAGATTCGTCCATTCTTTGCCTTATGGACTGAGCAGAGAGGAGTGGGGGGGGGCCTTGTCTTGCATGGAGGATGTTTGATGGTGTTGCTTGATCTTCACTTGGCCTGTGTTTTAAGCCAAAATAAGATTCTCTTAGTCCTCCAGCAAAAGCCACTATTTAAACCAAGCCTGGCTTTATGAGGGCACTGCTTTTGGAGGTTCAGAGGTTGTTTTGGGGTGCCTCTCTCTTGGGAAATCCCACCCCTGATGCAGGGCAGGAGCTGCCTGTTACAGAAGTAGTGAGTGAATGGCTTTCATCTACACGTTACATGTAGATGAAATCTATATGTGTTTGTTGGGGAGCAACATGATAACTTTGTATCACATGTGTCATGGGAGTTTTATGCCTCCCAGACACATAACAGTTCTTCTTTTAGTGACTACAGCATGTAGGGAAAGGCGGTTTTAGCCTCCCCATCACACTCTTGTAGTGTTTGCAAACTGCCCCATAGACCTGCTCTGTTGTTAAAATCATGTTTACTGGCTACATGTAAATTTCACAGCAGTGCCATTAGCAGCTATGTGGGTGGTTTGCAGACAGGCAAAGAACTGGGGAGAGAGGCTACAGCCACTGCTCCTTGTATGCTGTGGTGATAAACAGGAAAAGGTCACTGTGTGTCCAAGAGGCACAAAACTCTCATCCCACAAAGTCTTTGTGGTGTTCCCCAACAAAAAAAAGAGGATTTGTTTGATGAAGCCAAAGGCTGATTTGGCATCATCCAGAAGCAGCCAGGGTAAGAATCACTGTCCATGAGAGTCAACTATTAGTGTTGCTGTTTGTGGTAGTAGTATCAGTAGCCTAGCCACTCCTTTGCTGCTGGTAAGTCCCACTGTCAGCCAGCTGATCAGTAGCTGGAGAGGGGGCCCCAAGGCCGGGGATACCTCATCCTCAGTGGTGGCCTGGCAAGCCTATCTGTCACAGATCATATTGTTTATTAAAATGTATTTATATTAGCATCTTTGAATATTTGCTTATGAAACAACATTACTTTGGATTTGCCTTAGCCGTAGTTGTGCAAACAAGAACTTGCATGCTGCTCAAGACCTTTTTTTCTGCCATCTTCACATAAAATTTGTTTTGAAGAATGTACTTTAAAAATTAAATTTGAATGGGAAAAGCCATGTTTGCTAGCATATGTACCCCATGTCCAGGTACTAATTGGGAAACCAGAATTGTCTGCAGCTCCTGTGAATTACTTACAGTACTTAACCAGCATCCAGCCCTTGGGACATGAAGCCAAGTCATTCAGCCCTGTTCTACATACCGCTAAGCATCCTATCCCCATGCCCATTATTAAATGAGAGACTATGCAAGATGCTACACCAGGGGCCAAAAGTGTCCCTAATTCCTCTGGATTCTCACCTGGCCCATAGCTACAGTGGGGCTAGCAGGGGCTCTGCCCCCTTCCTCAAAGGGCCAGCCCCACAAATTTTTTGAGAAGAGGGTTTTTTAAAAAGAAGAATAAAGGGCGGCGCACATGCCCCCTGCTTCTTCCCAAAAACATTTAACGGAATCCTTTAAATGCTTTTGAGAAGAAGCAGGGGATGGCACATGCTCCTCTCCCTCCCCTCCTGCAA
This sequence comes from Gekko japonicus, assembly GCF_001447785.1. Classification (NCBI taxonomy): domain Eukaryota; kingdom Metazoa; phylum Chordata; class Lepidosauria; order Squamata; family Gekkonidae; genus Gekko; species Gekko japonicus. Next base: position 389,750 of record NW_015175987.1, on the reverse strand, counting down.
AATTTAAAGGGCCTTTCAGCTGATGGGCAGGCCACATGCTCCCCACCAATCAGCTGAAGGGCCCTTTAAAGCTTGCAGGAGGGGAGGGAGAGGGGTGGCCGCTGGCAGCTGGGCTTGGGGGTGGATTGGTCGTGGCATAAAAATAATAGCCCCACCAGAATTTTTTTTGCCCCACAAGCCAC